>NC_064637.1:63622767-63922767 GCF_023864275.1 Schistocerca cancellata | reverse complement strand
GCTGAATTAGAGACCTATCTCACTAACGTCGATTTGTAGTAGGGTTTTGGAACATATGCTGTATTCGAACATTATGAAGTACCTCGAAGAAAACGATTTATTGACACAGTCAGCATGGTTTCAGGAAAAAATATCGTTCTTGTGAAACACGACTAGTTCTTTATACTCATGAAGTAATAAGTGATATCGATAGGGGATGTCAAATGGATTCCACATTTTTAGATTTCCAGAAGGCTTTCGACACCGTGACTGCTACGGTCGCAGGTTCGAATCCTGCCTCGGGCATGGATGTGTGTGATGTCCTTAGGTTAGTTAGGTTTAAGTAGTTCTAGGTTCTAGGGGACTGATGACCACAGATGTTAAGTCCCACAGTGCTCAGAGCCATTTGAACCATTTTTCGACACCGTTCCTCACAAACGTCTTCTAACCAAACTGCGTGCCTACGGAGTATCGCCTCAGTTGTGCGACTGGATTCGTGATTTCCCGTCAGAAAGGTCACAGTTCGTAGTAATAGACGGAAAGTCATCGAGTAAAACAGAAGTAATACGCGGCGTTCCGCAACGAAGTGTTATAGGCCCTCTATTGTTCCTGATCTATATTAACGACATAGGAGACAATCTGAGTAGCCGTCCAAGATTGTTTGCAGACGATGCTGTCATTTACCGCCTCGTAAAGTCATCATCAGATGATCAAAACGACTTGCAAAATGATTTAGATAAGATATCTGTACGGTGCGAAAAGTGGCAACTGACCCTGAATAAAGAAAAGTGTGGAGTTACTCACATTAGTAAGAAAAGAAATCAGCTAAATTGTCGTTACGCGATGAGTCACACAAATCTGAAGGCTGTAAATTCAACTAAATACTTAGAGATTACAATTACAAATAAACTAAATTGGAACGATGACATAGATAATGTTATGGGTAGAGCCAACCAAAGACTGCGATTCATTGGCAGAACACTCAGAAGATGCAACAGATCTACTAAAGAATGCTTACACCACGCTTGTGCGCCCTATTCTGGAGTAGGCCCCTACTGCTGTGCGGTGTGGGATCCGCATCAGGTGGGACTGATGGATGACATCGAAAAGTACAAAGAAGGGCAGCTCGTTTTTTATTAGAGCGAAATAGAGGGGAGAGTGTCACAGACATGATATGTGAATTGGAGTGACATTCATTAAAACAAAGGCATTTTTCGTTGCGACGGTATCTTCTCATGAAATTTCAATCACCAGTTTTCTCCTCAGATTGCGAGAACGTTCTGTTGGCACCCACCTACATAGGGAGAAATGATCATCATGATAAAATAAGAGAAATCAGGGCTCGCACAGAAAAATTTAAGTGCTCGTTTTTCGCGCGTGCCATTCGAGAGTGGAACGGTAGAGAGACAGCATGAAGGTTGTTCATTGAACACACTGCCACGTAGATGTAGATGAAAGAACTACTCATTGTACACATAAAACTGCCAACTCTGCCTGGCTGGGCATTAGGATGAAAGCAGATTTGATGACACATTCGAGAACGTCGTTCGAAGCTGCTTCAAGCCTATGCCAGACTTCAATTGTAATGGCTGGCAACGCCCTTGACAACCCACGAGCAGATCTGGATAACATGCTGGCCAGAGTAAAGGTCGAATACCCCGGGTATCGAGATGTCAGGACAAATTGAGGAAGATGCTGTCTTCCGTTATCTTGTTGAAATGTAACACTACAGAGATGTGATAGGCCTGGCACAAGCTTCTAACAACTCGTCTGAAATATGACGCCTACTGTCAATAAGCGCCCATAGGAATGAGAGGTGATTGCGAAGTGTACTTAATGGCACCCTATAGGATCCTATCACGTGTTGGACCCACGTGACGATGACCAGTGCAGTCTGGCATCGTTCATTGTGCTCCGAGCCTCCACACGTGGCTGGATTCGACTGAAAAGAAAAGAAAGAAAACGACGTGGTGTTACTCCCTTGTCCAGGGTCGTCGCTGGGCATACCACTTTCGGCTGCGCCTCTGCCTGCTGCCGGCGTGCTCACAGCCGATGATCGTCAAAACATCGTCGCACCGCCCGCGCAGATACTTGTCTTGCTGGAAACAAGCACATTTCCTAACTCAAGGTAAGGGCGGTAGGTTTCTGCTCGGCAGAGCGGACAAAAATCTGTCCTCTCGGACACTAGCCGTGTGGGAGAGTGGAGATGCTGAATGGCTTTCGGTATGGAACTCCTGAACCTACCGATTCCATGTCAACGTGACAGTCATGGGATCCTGACACAACGAGTAACACTGCGAAACTATAAATCGCACTCTCGCTGTCTGAATCAGATACTTGTTAGTAATTTTTCTTCTTTTCAGAAAAGATGTAAGACTGTCGTTTCGCACAACAACCAATATTCGGAAGAAATTTACGAACGAGAAACAACCTACGGGGTTGGTTGGTTGGTTGGTTTGGGGAAGGAGACCAGACAGCGTGGTCATCGGTCTCATCGGATTAGGGAAGGAAGTCGGCCGTGCCGTGTCAGAGGAACCATCCCGGCATTTGCCTGGAGTGCAACCTACGTGGTCTTTCCTTATGTAGAGAATGTAAGACGTAAATGCGTAAGTTTGTAGAGTTTTCCGTAAGTTTAATAAACAGAACATATAGGCATTACGGAGACTTCAGTTATCGTCCGTTCGCCGCGCGGGATTAGCTGAGCGGTCTAAGGCGCTGCAGTTATGGAGTGTGCGGCTGGTCCCGGCGGAGATTGGAGTCCTCCCTCGCGCATGAGTGTGTGTGTGTGTGTTTGTCCTTAGGATAATTTAGGTTACGTAGTGTTTGAGCTTAGGTACTGATGACCTTAGCAGTTAAGTCCCATACGATTTGACACACATTTTCATCGTATATTCTCCTTCACTATTTACAAGTCTGTCAACTGTAGTAAACATGTGGTTTTGAGGCAAAGAACCCGTCGAACCATGTTTGGAGCGCATTTTCATACGGGAAGGAAGTTCCTTGAAGGTTATTCGACAAAGACCGAAAAGGTGAAAATCTGTGGGCGTAATATCAGGTGAATAAGATGGGCGTGGAATGACTTCTCAATCCAAGGCCTTTACAGTGTTTTTTGTGCGTCTACCACAATACGGGCGGGAGTTACCGTGGAGCAGCGTGACTTCACGCAGTCTTTCTGGTTGTTGTTGTTGTTGTTGTTGTTGTTGTTGGATTGCGTCTGCAACACGTCTCAGTATTCCATTCTTTACTTAATGTTAGCTTTTCTCGTCACCAATAACGATACAGGATGGAAATCGTCGTCGTCGTACAAGAGCCAGTTGATGACAAGCAATCAGAAGGCCACACATCGTCACCTGCTGATTTTTTTATGTTGGTTTAGAGCATGTGGTACCCATACACCCCATTTTTGAACCTTCTCCATCGCATTCAACTGCCGCATGGCGGTCGAATGATGAGAGTTCATCACTACTAGCAGTTATCGAGTACACTGACGCGGATCTTTGTTGATTAAGGCGTTTAAACGCACTTCATCAAACCCCGAAGGTCTTCCTGAACGTGGAGAGTCACTAATGTCAAAACGATCCTCCTTAAAACGAGAAAACAATTTTCTCACAGTGCTCTGTCCAATGGCATTATTTCCATCCACCGTCCAAATGTTAGTGGTTGTCCCCATTGCTGTCACCGCTCCACTGAACTCAAACAGATGAACATTTCTGATTTCTCCATTTGCCACTCCATTTTCTAGCGTACGCAGCTCCACTCTATCTCCAAGTGACAAACGGACAATATGCAAACTCAAATAGCAATAATGAACTAAAAATAAACTCATAGCAACCGGAATCCAACATGCAAAACAAAAACTCACCGCACTTAACAGATTCGTTAGTCCTTTCAACTTTGTACGGTTGCACTATAACGACAATCATTTGCATATCGCAATTTGGGAAAGGCTGTATGTCAATTTGACGTTTGATGCCGTCCGCATTGTGTTGTAGTTTTAGCAGTCAACTATGTGGATTGACCAAGGACGTTCTTTGCTTGACTGCAGCGGATAAGAAAGGAGCGACCCAATGGAAGCTAGGTAACATTAGGAAACCTGAAGTCAGCAATGGTACCTTCGATTAAAGGAAGTGCAAGTAAGAGACGAGAGAAGAAATGTGTGTGAAGCAGAACAGGACCGGGAAGTGGAGCAGAAAGAGCAGAGGCGGGCGCCGGCTGTGAGTGGGAGAGTGCAGGCGCGACCACGCGCCCGGCGCCACGGGTTTTTCTGCGCCTCTCGGCGCCAGATGGCCCGCGGCTCCGTATTTATATCGCTGACGGCCCGACCTAGCTCCACCCAGGCCGTCTGGAGAGCGCCGGCGCCACCGCCTCCAGTCCTACAACAGGCTGGTCCACGCTCAGTTGCCTTACCCGTACGAAAAAACTGACGCGGAAAGCGACTTCCTCATGTCGTGCCCGACACCTTCGGTAAGGGGCATTATTATTCACTGAGGTCATGGGGTAGCGATGTGCATAGAAGTGATAAGTTTTCAGACGTGGTTACGGCCGCACACCGGGAATTAACAGAATTTGAACGCGGAATGGTAGTTGGAGACAGACGCATGCGATATTTCATTTCGGTAATAGTTAGGGAATTCAATATTGCGTGATCCACAGTGTCAAGACAGCGGCAAAAATACCAAATTTCAAGCATTACCCTTCATCACGGACACGCAGTGGCCGACAGGCCTCACTTGACTGAGAGCATTGCGTCTGTGTAGAGTTGTCATTACTAACATACGAGCAGAACTGCGTGAAACAACCAAAAAAATATATGTGGTACATACGATGAAAGTATCCGTTAGGACAGCGCGGCGAAATTTGGCGCTAATGGATTACGGCAGCAGACGACAGACGCGAGAGTCTCTGTTAACAGCACGACTTCGCCTACAGTGCCCTTCCTGGGCTAGTGTTCATTGGTAGGATCCTAGACGACTGGAAAACCATGGCCTGGTCAGTCGCTCAGACGATGGTAGGGTTCGAGTGAGTCGCAGACGCCACGAAACCATCGACCCAAGTTGCCAACAAGGCACTGTGCTAGCTGCTGGTGACTCCGTGATGGCGTGGGCTGTGCTTACATAGAATGGACTGGGTTCTGGTTACGTTTAGCTGCTTGGAAACCGTTTGCAGCCACTCACTGAAATCATGTTCCCTAACAACGATGAAATTTTTACAGATGACAGTGCGCCCTGTCACCAGGCCATCATTGTTCGTTTGAAGAACATTATGGATAATTCCAGTGAATAATTTGTTGACATTAGTGACTCTCCACGTCCAGGAAGGCACTCGGTGTTCAATCCAGATCGTCTGATCGCATTAATCCACAATGGTCCAGGTCAATGAACTCGAAAACTGGCAAAGATAATGAACTACGATCATTCTACCATCGTGCGGCATTTGTATGGAACGAGAAACCTTCAAAAATGAGTAACGGTATCACATGCTCTAAGCTAAAATCAGGAAGATCAACAGGTGGGCATATGTGTATCTCTATTTGCTTATTATCAATTGGCTCGCGACCATCCACTGACCATACCGATCCTGTATCGCTACAGGTGACGGGAAATGGTGTCTTCATGCTAAGGTAAGGAAATAAAGGGAATAGTTGAGTCCAAACAAAGCACCAACCCGCTGTACAAAGACCTGCGCGCATCCGCAAAATATAATGTTATGCATCTGGTGGTACAACGACAGTGTGGTGTACTACGAATCTTGAGTCAAGATGGTATATTCGGACATAAAACAAAGCAGTAGGCCTTTACCAGAAATACTGACCCTTAGACAATGTGTATTAGTGTATTTTAAATACGACAGTCTGCCATTTTATACACTGTATAACATTAGAACACTTGATATGGCACTTTAAAGCCGAAATCATGATGTGTAAATGTAACACCGCAAATAAAAAAGTCTTAGGTACTGACTAAAGAAATATATTAAGACTGTGGCCCCACATTATGAAAAAATTATTACAACCTCTTGAGTCCATGGACCCTGCATGTCAGCAGAGAACTGTTCAAGCTGATGGAGGCTCTAATGGTGTCGGGCGTGTGCAGTTGCAGTGATATTCGAACCCTGATACGTCTGGATACGTTTCTGACAGGTGACACGTACGTAAGCATACTGTCTGATACCTGCTTCCACTCCTGTCCGTTGAACATTCCGATCTACTTGCACAATTCAAGCAGGACAATGCGACACCCCACACGTCCAGAATTGCTACGCAGTGGCTCCAGGAACATTCTTCCGAGTTTAACTACTTGCGCTGGCCACCAAACTCCCCAGACATGGACACTGTTCAGCTTATCTGGGATGCCTTGCAACGTGCTGTTCAGAAGAGATCTCCACCCCCTCGTGCTCTTACGGATTTATGGACAGCCCTGCAGCAGTCATGCTGTCAATTCCCTCCAGCACTACTTCAGATATTAGTCTAGTCCATGCCATGTTGTGTTGTGGCACTTCTGCGTGCTCGCGGGGGCCCTACACGATGTTAGGCAGGTGTGCCAGTTTCTTCGGCTCTTCATTGTATATGACTGTCTTTGGTATTAACGATGCTATACGTTTAGCTATTACCCTAAGGTCGAAATGAAAAACGAAATAGTGTGCGAAGCGGTTTTCAAAAAGAATAACTTTTCGACAAATCTAGATGCGTCGTTGCATTGTACATTAAAAAGCACAGAACTTTTATTTGAATTTCTTTCTATATCTGTTGTCGTTTCAACGGTATTCACTTAGAATTATAAGACTGTTTTTTCAAGGTGATGTTTCGCACCCTTAATGGCCGTATGGGCGCGTATAAAAAAAAAATGTTGGTTTGGTTTTATTTTACTTCAGGGTGCACAAAAAACAACTGGGGCCATACGCGCCCAAGTAGAAACTACAGAACACGAAGACAGAGGAGTTAAAAAACGACTATACATCAGTCCCAATTGACATAAGAGGAGACAGCTAAGCACAGGTACGTGAAGAAAGAGCCACTAAGGACACCATACAGAAACGGAGGTCCAAAGCGAAAAATCATATGGCCTTCGCCATATTGGTTTTGTGGATAAAAAGTAAAACGTGATCGACAGTCCGCGCGTCGTTCGCTAAAACGGCACACAACTCAGACGACAAACCCAAGATGGAACGCAAACGGTTAAAAAGTGGGCATATCGTCAGGAAGTGGCGGACAGTTAAAACTTGGGCGAAGTGTGTACAAAGTGCTGGGGTAGCGCCACTTATTAAATGACCATGGCTAAAAAGGCAGTGCCCAATACACAGCCTAGTTAAAATGACCTCCTCCCGACGGGAGGGCCGAGAGGAGGTCGCCCAAGCCGCTGGGAGAGGCTTAATAAGCCAGGGCTTATTATCAGGAAGGGGGAGCATTGGCGATGCCAAAGGGACACCAGCTCCTGACAGACGGCAACACAGAGGTCATCGGAGGGAGTGCAGGAACTCGTGGGCTGAGGTACGAGGACTGCAGCCGTGGAAGCAGCGCCAGCAGCCTCGTTTCCTGGAAGAGCGACATCACGTGAAACCCACAGAAACATCACACTGGCTCCACCAAGAGCCAGCAAGTGACAGTTTTCCTGGACCTGCTGGGCGGTGTACAGCGCACATAGACTTTGAAGGGCACTGAGTGTGTCTGAGCAAAGGAAACCATTGAAAAGGCTGTGTCGCCGGATGCACTCCATGGCCTGATACAGGGCGAACAGCTCGGCTGTAAACACTGAGCAGTGTGCCGGAAGCCGATATCGAAAGACACAGGTACCAATGACGAAGGCACATCCGACCCCACGGTCAGTCCGAGATCCATCAGTATACAGGGTGTTACAAAAAGGTACGGCCAAACTTTCAGGAAACATTCCTCACACACAAAGAAAGAAAATATGTTATGTGGACATGTGTCCGGAAACGTTAACTTTCCATGTTATAGCTCATTTTATTACTTCTCTTCAAATCACATTAATCATGGAATGGAAACACACAGCAACAGAACGTACCAGCGTGACTTCAAACACTGTTACAGGAAATGTTCAAAGTGTTCTCCGTTAGCGAGGATACATGCATCCATCCTCCGTCGCATAGAATCCCTGACGCGCTGATGCAGCCCTGGAGAATGGCGTATTGTATCACAGCCGTCCACAATACGAGCACGAAGAGTCTCTACATTTGGTACAGGGGTTGCGTAGACGAGAGCTTTCAAATGCCCCCATAAATGAAAATCAAGAGGGTTGAGGTCAGGAGAGCGTGGAGGCCATGGAATTGGTGCGCCTCTACCAATCCATCGGTCACCGAATCTGTTGTTGACAAGCGTACGAACACTTCGACTGAAATGTGCAGGAGCTCCATCGTGCATGAACCACATGTTGTGTCGTACTTGTAAAGGCATATGTTCTATCAGTACAGGTAGAGTATCCCGTATGAAATAATGATAACGTGCTCCATTGAGCGTAGGTGGAAGAACATGGGGCCCCATCAAGACAACAATGCCTGACGAAACGTTCACAGAAAATCTGTGTTGATGACGTGATTGCATAATTGCGTGTGGATTCTCGTCAGTCCACACATGTTGATTGTGAAAATTTACAAGTTGATCACTGGAATGAAGCCTCGTCCGTAAAGAGAACATTTGCACTGAAATGAGGATTGACACATTGTTGGATGAACCATTCGCAGAAGTGTACCCGTGGAGGCCAATCAGCTGCTGATAGTGCCTGCACACGCTGTACATGGTACGGAAACAACTGGTGCTCCCGTAGCACTCTCCATACAGTGATGTGGTCAACGTTACCTTGTACAGCAGCAACTTCTCTGACGCTGACATTAGGGTTATCGTCAACTGCACGAAGAATTGCCTTGTCCATTGCAGGTGTCCTCGTCGTTCTGGAATGTTCCGTGCTCCCTAAGATGCCGATCAATTGCTTCGAACGTCTTCCTGTCGGGACACCTTCGTTCTGGAAATCTGTCTCGATACAAACGTACCGCGCCACGGCTATTGCCCCGTGCTAATCCATACATCAAATGGGCATCTGCCGACTCCGCATTTGTAAACATTGCACTGACTGCAAAACCACGTTCGTGATGAACACTAACCTGTTGATGCTACGTACTGATGTGCTTGATGCTAGCACTGTAGAGCAATGAGTCGCATGAAAATACAAGCACCGAAGTCAACATTACCTTCCTTCAATTGGGCCAACTGACGGTGAATCGAGGAAGTCCAGTACATACTGACGAAACTAAAATGAGCTCTAACATGGAAATTAAGCTTTTCCGGACACATGTCCACATAACATCTTTTCTTTATTTGTGTGTGAGGAGTGTTTCCTGAAAGTTTGGCCGTACCTTTTTGTAACACCCTGTATACTAAGGTAATATTGCGAAGTTCCACGCGAAGATTGTGAAACTGAATGCAGTAGAGCTAGGTTGGAGTAGTGACCAGGGGTAAGCGAATGAAGGCCACCGTTAACATGGGCCGCTTCACACCCACCGGGAAACTTGCAGGTAGTGTGAAGTTAAGCCGCTGTAGCAAGTGCCGAAAGTGGACTCCAGGAGGTAACAGAGAAGAGGGACGTGTCTCATACTGGCGATCAAACGAGTCATCGAAGGAGGAGGCATATGATGGGTGGCCACGATGGCAGACAAATGGCATGTATACCTGCTGAGGAGAAAGTCACGGCGGTAGGACAGTGATAGTTCAGCAGCTTCAGCATAAAGGCTCTCAACTGGGCTGGTGTAAAAGGCGCCAATGGCCAAACGGATGCCACGATGGTGGATAGTGTTGAGACGGCGTAAGAGAGATGAACGTACAGAGGCATAAACAATGCACCCATAGTCGGACAAGGGACCGGTACAAGCGGAGGAGGGTGGTTCGAACGGCACCCCAGGAATTACCACTGAGGACACGTATGACATTGAGGAGACACGTACAACAGGTTGCCAGGTAAGAAACATGGGAGGACCAAGAGAACTTCCTATGGAGCATGAGCCCCAGGAATTTCGTAGTTTCAACCAAGGGAAGGGCAATAGGCCCAAGACAAAGATGGTGGGAGAAACCAGAAATTCATACAGACGGCTTTGTCAGCGGAGAAGCGAAAGCCATCGACAATGCTCGAGGAGTAGAGACGATCAAGACATGGCTGAAGACGCCGCTCAATGAGACAGGTTCGTGAAGAACTACAATAAATGGCAAAATCGCCAACAAAAAGGAAGCCACAGATGCCCAGCGGGAGACAGATCATTATAGGGTTAATGGCGGTAGCAAAGATGACGATGCTCAGGACGGAACCATGAGGCATTCTGTTTTCCTGGATAAAGGTAACAGACAAGGGAGAGCCCACATACACCTCAAAAACTTTTAAAAATTCCTGAAGGAAACAGGGCAGGCGGCCATTGCAGTCCAACGTGTAAAGCGTACGGAGGATATCAGTTCTACAGCAGGTGGCGTAGGCCTTCTCCAAATCGAGAAACAGCCACAGTCTTGGATTTCCGCAGAAAACGATTCGTGATATGGGTGGACAAAGTAACGAGATGGTCAACTGTAGAACGCCGCGCTCGAAATCCACCCTGTGCGTTTGTCAGTAAATTGCGAAACTCAAGCCACCACACCAGCTGGACAGGAGTCATACGTTCCATCACCCTGCAAACGCAGCTGGTGAGAGAGATGAGGCGGTAGCTAGAAGGAAGGTTTTGTTCTTGACGGGCTTAGGTGTGGATGTGACATCCGGAAATGTGCCCTCTGCCCAGATACGGTTGTATGTGTTAATCAGAAAGTGCTTGCCCGCAAGAGAGAGGTTCTGCAACATCTGAATGTGGATGGCGTCTGGCCCTGGGAAGGCAGGATCGGATGAACTGAAAGCATGATCTAGCTCCCTCATAGTAAAGGCGGCATTGTAGCACTCACGATTTGAATAAGAGAAGGGTATCGCCCGAGCCTCCTCCACTCGTTTCCGGTGGACGATGGCAGGGTGATAGTGGGAATACTTCTAAATGTCCGCAAAATGGCGGCCCAAGATGTTGGAGATAGCAACAGGGTCCTCGATGCCATTGTCTGCTACTGTCAGGCTGGAAATTCGGAAATGGATGTTGGTCCCAGAGAGCCGTCGGAGGTTGGCGCACACGACAGAGGAAGGGGTGGAACTGTGTCGTGTCGGCCAACCTTGGACGGCTCTCTGGGACCAAGACCCATTCCCAAATTTGCTGCCTATATTTGCTATTCTGTTCAAAAAATGGTTCAAATGGCTCTGAGCACTATGGGACTTAACATCTGAGGTCATCAGTCCCCTAGAACTACTTAAACCTAACTAACCTAAGGACATCACACACATCCATGCCCGAGGCAGGATTCGAACCTGAGACCGTAGGGGTCGCGCGGTTCCAGACTGAAGCGTCTAGAACCGCTCGGCCACTCCGGCCGGCGCTGCTACTCTGTGTGTTCATCTCTGTTAGTATGTAAAGTGTACCATTGTTTATTATATGTGTAAATGATTCTGTATTACAGGCCAATGAAGGTGTTTCACAAACACAAAGAAGCGAAATGGGTACTGCACAATATAAACAACCTTTTATTTAGTTGCATTAGATGTCCAACCATTCAGGGATATAGAAGCAACCAAGGGACGACGGAAAAAACAAAATTTATATTAAAAATGAACAAAGTCCTCCAGCTGTGTTTAAGGGGTCGATTTTATTTTGGCAACTAGTTTCAACGTTTTAACAACGTCATCTTCAGGCCCGTACACTTGTTGATGGTAACTGTGTGCGGCTGATACTAGAAATCAGTGGATATGGACGTGCTCCGTGTGGAAGTGGTTAGTCCAGCTATGGATGTACGAAGAAAAAATAAAAGGTGACGCAGAAAAATCTTGCTTAGCTTCTAGGAGAACGGTTGCCTTTCTTGTAACTTCGTTCGTTATGAAGATATCGTCACATATTGGCAATGTAATGGCTTGTTCATTGTTTTAAGCCTATTGGAAGCCAGCAAGGGCACTCCAAGATAAGAGATCAGGGACACAATGCAGAGAGCAGGCGAAAGGGGTAGCGTTTAGGTTGCTGGAGGTCAACAGTAACGCTAGAGCCCTACGAATTGCAGACGGTCTGGACAGCTGTACCAGAGAAGAAGTTTCACTCCAGAGAATTAACTGATAACTCCAGCCACAGGCTAGATGCTGTTGTAAGGAATCACAGTAGACGATGGTCACAAGAAAGGCACGTCTTAGCAGACCCTGAGAACTGCAAAGTGAGTGGGTTTACACTGGTCAAAGTGTTACAGCAGCGGTGCCCTCTCACCAAAGATCTCTGGGCAGGCACGCCAATTGTCTTAAAACACTGTTGTTCTTGGTCGTACGAGGACGGGCAGTTACGGTTACGTTTCAATTAAACGCTGTTGCTACCAAGCTTGGAGTTTGTTAATGTAGAGTCCAGATTCATCCCTTCCTACCGAGCTGGAGAAGGGGAGGAATCTGAATGTGGTTGGCCAGAGGCGCCCTGGAGGTACAGAGCGACTCGTCAGAGTGACTGAAGCCTATAAAATGTCGGTGGATTGGTGGGCTGACCTCAGGAATGGAGAAATCTCTTAAAAATCCATGTCTTTGTATTCAGACAGGGCTCTGGTACGTCAACTTCTTGTCGCTCGTTACCAGTTCCGAAAAGTCTGTTTCTCTCTGTTGGAATGCTGCTCTGGAAGTTTGTACTTAACATGCTGATTTTGTTGCGCTGCTTTCGTCAGTGTCTGACTTCTGTTGTGCAACCAGTTGCACTGTTTGCTGTACCTCCCTCAGCATCTTTAAAAATATTTACATGAGAACTTACAGTGTTATTTTTAACATGCAAATCATATCTGACACCCACAAGCTCCCCTAACTGTAACTTGCTCACACCCGCTAGGTTGGTTGGTTGGTTGGTTTAAAAAAGGGGGAAGGGGCCAAACTACGAGGTCATCGGTCCCTTGTTCCTAATAAAACAATGCCACAAGTGTGAGAATAAAACATATAAGACATATAACACAAAACGGAAGAAAAGAAAAACAACAAGAGCGAAGGAAAGGCAACGAACACAAAAAGGAACAAAAGAGGACAAGAAAACAACAGAGACGCTAGCAACAGAAGAGAGTGAAACAAGACAGCAGATTACAGTGGCTGGCCGACCACGAGAATAAGAAGGAAACGCCAACCACTCTGCAACACATTAAAACCTTCACACTAAAATCACTAGGGTGGAGGCCTCAGAGAGACAAAGGACATGTGCTAGAACTTAGATCAAATGATAAAACCCACCCTCACGAACAAAACGTAAAACTAAATCAGCCAATGAGGCGTTGTCAGATGAAATTAGCGGTATCCCGGTAACCCAGGATTTCGTCGCAGGGCAGTCAAAGTGGGACAGTGCACCAGAATATGGGCCACTGTCAACCTACACTCAGGCGGGTCTTCACGGCGCAGGAGGCAGCCGTGGGTCGCCCAAGCGTGGCCAATGCGGAGCCGGCAGAGGGCAACTGATTCATGGTGCCCCCACCACAATGGACTGGTTACCTTGCTGGATATGAGGTGAAAAGAAGTCCATGGTCATCGTCGGCACAGAAAGTGACACTGCACAGTGCATGGTGGAAAACGCACCTAGGAAGGTATCCTCGCCCAAGAGATGGAGAATGGACGGAACTGCAATGCGATGACGAGAAAGTGGACTAAAGATCCCAATGCGCTATAGATACGATCCACCATGTAAGGCGCCCTTCCCCAATTGGCTCGCTCTTCGGGAAAATTTTGAAAAATCGAGGTCAAACTCTACAGGAATACCTCGGGCCTATTCTTACCCCCGGACCTGCAGAGGGGCATTCAGGAGTTCACAGCCGCTAGTCCATCGCTGTATGTCGCACATACCCATCCGCTACCACTTGCCCATTATAATTCCGTAGGCTTCCGTGGCCAGAGTCAGTCGACATAAAAGTTTTCTGGGTATGGTACCGCGTCATAACTTAAAAAAAACTACTGCTGCTGGAGCAGGAGCAATTTTTTTTTTTACATTATGACGCGGTACCATACCCAGAAAACTTATGTGCACTTGCCCTTTCTCTCCATTCACCCCACCTCATTGTCGTTTTGTTTCCTCTTCCCATCTCTCTTTCATTGTCTCCTGTTTCATAGCCACAGTCTCATTCGTTCTGTCCTACTCCTCTCAATGTCGCCCCCCTCCCCCCCCCCCCCGGCACTTTCTCCTTCACTGTTTTCCTAGCACTGTTCTCTCAATGACGACTATGATCCACTGCCACTGTGCCCCTCTCTTGTCTCCCACAGCCATTGCCTACTTCGCTCTTCCTGTAACACAAGCACTGTCTACTATCTTCCAGTATTTATTATTATTCCGTCTCGTTTCCACTGCCACTTTGTATTTATCTCTCAGCTTAAAAAAGCGCGAATATGTTCGCATGTCAAAAAGTTTGGGAAAATATTTAAAGACTCCGAGGAAAGTAGAATGAGGTAGCTGGTACCCCGCTTTTTAGCCAGTATCGGTCAATAAAAACGTAGATAGATTACTTACGTGAAACTAGTCTTACATCTCAGACCCGATTTTACGTGCGCAGGAAGTTTGAATGTGCTCCAATACTTCAACAAGATATATCCAGAACCCTTGCGATGATAACGGTGACACTTAACAACATATTTCTTCGAGCACTTTATATTACTTCTTTACTATTAACTGTTTTTACCCACAGTATCCGCATATACCTTCAAAATTAGATCTCTCAACGAGACGTAGTTAAACCGATACGTCGTCATCAGTGCTCAGATGCGTGAGAAACTGGCTTTTCTGTTTTATACATGGTACTTCGATTCTTTCAGCCACATGTGGACAACCGTCGGTCCCCGCGACAGGTTTCAGTCCGGCCCGCGGAAGAAATTCGTGGGAGAGGGAGCTAGGCGCGCACATTGTACTCCGCCCGGTACGAATTTTCGGCTCGCCCGGGGTTTGCAGCTCATGACGCAGACCAGTGGAAGTTCTGGTTAATCAGCACATGTGAAGTTACACTTCACCACCGCTGGATTTTAACAACAAAGAGAAATCTCATTGCAGTCTGATAGTTAAATTATGGGCCATGTCCTCACGTGTGTGCGGAGAGCGGGGAAATTAGCTCGCTGCCTAGAAGGGTGTGGGGAAAAGGACTGTGCTGACCACACACCACATTTTCTGCTTACTGCATACGTCTGTGCTGCCTACGTCTGTGCTACACATTGATAAATCTCAAACGTTGGTAGTAGGCTACAATAGCACGAAAATGACCGACTATTCGTGAAATGTGCCGATATGAACAGCAGCAGCAGCAGCAGCGGCGTCCAAAACATTGTGAACAAACTACTTATACGCTGTCGTTTCGCGTGTAAAGTGCTATGCTAGTTGTTTTTTTAATTTCGTGCTAGAGTTTCCTTGTGTCTGTTGAGTCCATTCGCAAAATATCTGGCATGAAGAAGAGAAAAGTATACGCTGAATGTCGTCAATTCCAGGAAAAATGAACGGAGGATTATTTCTTTACCAAGAACAAGGATAAACCACTTCGCTTGTCGTGTAGTGGAGCACTATCTGTTGTGAACGAAACACATTGCTCAACAAAAGGTTACAGGGCAATTGCGAAGAGAGAGTTAAAAATCTTAATTTTGGCAAACGAAGGATACAGTGCGAATATTCGGTTAGAGCTAGTTTTATAATAAGAAGAAAAACTATCAAATCATTAAAGTCTTTTCCATTTATATATTTATTTTTTATTTTTTTATTTAATCGTATGGCTAGGGCTCCCCGTCGGGCAGACCGTTCGCCGGGTGCCGGTCTTTCAATTTGACACCACTTCGGCGACTGCAGTCAATGAGGATGATAGGATGATGATGATGATGATGATGATGATGATGATGATGATGATGATGATGATGATGATGTCAGCACGACACCCAGTACCTGGACGGAGAAAATTCCCTGACCCAGCCGGGAATCGAATCTGAGGCCAGAGGATTGACAATCCATCACGCTGACCAGTCAGCTACCGCGGGTGGACAAAGTCTTGGCAAAATGGTTCAAATGGCTCTGAGCACTATGCGACTTAACTTCTGAGGTCATCAGTCGCCTCGTACTTAGAACTACTTAAACCTAACTAACCTAACGACATCACACACATCCATGCCCGAGGCAGGATTCGAACCTGCGACCGTAGCGGTCGATCGGTTCCAGACTGTAGCGCCTAGAACCGCTCGGCCACTCCGGCTGACTCAGACCCGCCTGTCACCAGAGGCTGCCGACGCCTGGTTCAAAGAATCGAGTGCGGGGTTGACTAGTACTTACTCGCCTATTGTCTGTCCTTGGAACAGAACACTTGCGACGTGTAGTGGGAGGGAGTGGGAGAGTGAGGGGGAGGGAGGATTGGACGCAGGAGCACGCAGCTGGGCCGCCGTCCAACACCTGTCGCCGGTGATGGATGTCCTGTGTGCTGCTTTCGGCTCAGACGGGGCTGCATTCGTTACGCCTCATCGTCGACCCACAGGGGGTACCGATCACCAGCGTGCCCGAAGCCGTCTTTAGGCGTAACGCGATCTCGTTACCGCCGTCGATCCGGGCACAGGTAGACATATTTCGCTGTGCGGGTAATCCATTATGCCATTCCTTTATTCCTACATTAATTACCTTCGAGACAATAGCACCAGTAGTTGGTTTATTTGCAGGTGATGGAATCGTCCTAGAGTGACCTAGATGTAGCACTCAGTTTGCCGTTTTCTTACGTAATATTCTGTGAACTACAGATGAAGAGCAACAGGCGGATTCCGTATCACTAGATTTCCGAAAAGCATTTGACACGGCGCCCCACTGCAGACCGTTAACGAGGATACGAGCGTAAGGAATTTGTTCCCAGATATCTGACTGGCTCGAAGAACAACCCAAGTACGTTGACCTTGACGGCGACTGTCCATCAGAGTAAAGGCTATCGTCTGGTGTGCCATGAGGGAATGCCATAGGACCGCTGTTATTTTCTGTGTACATAAATTATCTGACGGAAGTGGTGAGCAGCAGTTTGCAGTTGTTTGCTGAGGTGTACTGCAAGGTGTGACTAGTATGTAGTAGGCTAGTATGTAAGTAGGCTCTATATCAGGTGTCTCAAAACTTTTTAGTCCGCGGGCCACATTGACTCCTCCACGAAGTCATACGGACCAAGATCTACCTAGTGGGATTAAAGCACCCTAGCACTCCATGATCACCGTAATGTAAGGCTAAAGGAAAGATGAAATCGCAAAAATCTAAGGTTGTGGGAATAGCTAGCACTGAAACGAACTACGATTTTTATTTAATTACATAATTTTGATTGGTGTACGTACCTGACCGAAATTCTGGCGTATTTTATTCTGGCGAATTTCACCGACAAAAAAAGTATATCACTGCACATTTTGTACGTATTTTACAACGTAATCAAAAGAAAGTGAAACCTCGCTTAAGGAGCATCTTTGATAATGATTGATTACTAAGGCCAGTCGCCGAAGTGGCGTCCATTTGAAAGGCTTGCTCCAGACTCGTGAGTAGAATAAAACGCAAAGAATTTTTTAACTTAAAATGTTTTCACCAAACTAGTCTATTGACCGTTCTTTTTCTCCCACAATCGCACGGAGAATGGTCTGTCTGTTTATTGTGGACAGCCACAAGTTTAACCATGACCTTCCGCTTTGTAAAGATAGAGCTCCGACAATGTCGCTGTGTATTGGTCGCGATATGCCTCGAAACTCAATTGTTGGCAGTATAGGTACCACCTCAAATATTTGGCGGGCAGGATACGGGGATGTCCGGCCAACTAAGGCGGCCCGGTTTCGGCCCGTGGGCCGTAGTTTGGAGACCCCCTGCTCTGTATGAAAATCACTGACTGTGCTGTGTGAAGTCTGTGGCTGGTTTGCATTGTTGCAACATTGCTATTGTAGTGTTGGGCAGTTAGATGTGAACAGTGCGTAGCGTTGCGCAGTTGGAGGTGAGCCGGCAGCAGTGGTGGATGTGGGGAGTGAGATGGCCAAGTTTTGAGAGCGGATGATCTGGACGTGTGTCTATCAGAGTAAATTTTTAAGACTGGATGTCATGAACTGATATATATATATATATATATATATATAAATTTTATATAAACTTTTGAACATTATTAAGGTGACTACATTGTTTTTTCTCCATCAAAATCTTTCATTTGCTAACTATGCCTATCAGTAGTTAGTGACTTCAGTAGTTTGAATCTTTTATTTAGCTGGCAGTAGTGGCGCTCGCTGTATTGCAGTAGTTCGAGTAACGAAAATTTTTGTGAGGTAAGTGATTTGTGAAAGGTATAGGGTAATGTTAGTCAGGGCCATTCTTTTGTGAGGATATTTGAAAGTCAGATTGCGTTGGGCTACAAATATTGTGTCAGTAGTGTTGATCAGAATAGGTAAAAGAGCGAAATGTCTGAATACGTTCAGTTTTGCTCAGCTGTTTGAAAATCAAATAATGTAAGAGGTTTATCAGCACAGTCATTAATAAATTTTTGTAAGGGGACGTTTCAAGTATAATACAAGATGACTTACACAAAATATCGAGTTGGTGTGATGAATGGCACTTGGACGTAAATGTAGAAAAATGTACGTTAATGCGGATCAATAGGAAAAATAAACCCGTGACGTCCGAATACAGCATTACTAGTGTCCTGCTGGACAGTCACGTCGTTTACACTCCCGGAAAAGAACTCTAGAAGTAATTGGGCCACATAAACGAAAGGCGTGTATCTACGTGTGAAAGATTACGTCAAATGGTTCAAATGGCTCTGAGCACTATGGGACTTAACTGCTTAGGTCATCAGTCCCCTAGACCTCAGAACTACTTAAACCTAACTAACCTAAGGATATCACACACATCCATGCCCGAGGCAGGATTCGAACCTGCGACCGTAGCGGTCGCGCGGTTCCAGACTGAAGCTCCTCGAACCGCTCGGCCACACCGGCCGGCAAAAGATGACGTCTATTCAGACTTCGTGCCAGTCGCGTAAGAGTGCTGCTGGTAGCGCCACTACGATAACGCAAATCAGGCTTGCTTTAACTAAGCGGCGTTGCGGCGAGTCCCAGGTACGATCTCCGCGTTGTCTGCCCGTTGGTTGCGTGGCCGAAGCTGTGCTGTCACGGCGTCGGAAGGTGGATGTTCGCGCTGGATGGAAGAGCGTCCATGTCCTCGCACTTCCGCGGTGTCTAGACGACTCTTCTTTCTCTCTTCTCATCCATCTCTCAGCTCCTCTTCGAAATACTATTTCTTTCACCGTTGTCATTGGCGGACGAAATTTTCAATTAATTCCAACGACAGATCGCCGTTTCATCGCCACGCCTCTCCGTGCAGGGTGGAAATTTTCTATCTGTCGTGGGCTCTCGTGTGGCTCGTGAATCGGCATCCTCACTATTTCACATTGTTAAGATGTTTTACTGCATTCCTAGGCTGTTGTGAGAACAGCTACACAACAATTGTTTATAACGGCTCTCTGTGAGAGCCCTGGACAGACTCAGGTTTGGGAACCATCTCAAAATCTGCCGGCGTCCGTCTTTTACAAGGAATGTCGTCACTTTCGAGGAAACATCATCTTAAGATTGCTGGTTTATTTCACACGCCTCCCTGCGCCGATTCCCCGCGCTTTCTGCATGCTCCTCCCTGTGCCCGTGGGGTGCCGGAATGGTCCGCATATCGCTGTTCTCTAAGGCACGTAAAATGACTGCCGCTCCAACATTCTTGGCGTTCCATCCCAATGGCTGCAGGTGTCCATCAGGTCTCTGCACGCTTCTCGTTGTCAGATGGGCCCTTCGCATCGTGGCGAGCTGAGGGCGTCGTCCCGGCCTCCCGCTGTGTGCCTGCAGGGACACCTACAACGTGCTGACATGAGGAAAGTTTCCAACCGATTTCTCATACACAAACAGCAGCTGACCGGCGTTGCCTGGTGAAATGTTGTTGTGATGCCTCGTGTAAGGAGGAGAAATGCGTACCATCACGTTTCCGACTTTGAAGGTCGGATTGTAGCCTATTGCGACTGCGGTTTATCGTATCGCGACATTGCTGCTCGAGTTGGTCGAGATCTAATGACTGTTAGCAGAATATGGAATCGGTGGGTTCAGGAGGGTAATCCGAAACGCCGTGCTGGATCCCAACGGCATCGTATCACTAGCAGTCGAGATGACAGGCATCTTATCCGCATGGCTGTAACGGATCGTGCAGCCACGTCTCGATCCCTGAGTCAACAGATGGGGACGTTTGCAAGACAACAACCATCTGGACGAACAGTTCGACGACGTTTGCAGCAGCATGGACTATCAGCTCTGAGACCATGGCTGCAGTTACACTTGACGCTGCATCACAGACAGCACATTCTCCAGATCTCTCACCAATTGAAAACGTCTGGTCAAAGGTGGCCGAGCAACTGGCTTGTCACAGTACGCCAGTCACTACTCTTGATGAACTGTGGTATCGTGTTTAAGGTGCATGGGCAGCTGTACCTGTACACGCCATCCAAGCTCTGTTTGACTCAATGCCCAGGCGTATCAAGGCCGTTATTACGGCCAGAGGTGGTTGTTCTGGGTACTGATTTCTCGGGATCTATGCACCCAAATTGTGTGAAAATGTAATCGCATGTCAGTTCTAGTATAATATATTTGTCCAATGAATACCCGTTTATCATCTGCATTTCTTCTTGGTGTAGCAATTTTATTGGCCAGTAGTGTAGTAACTGAATTCAGAGACGATGATTGTATCAGCATGTCAGCGCACCACGTCATTAAATAGCGTGTGTGAGGGTATCATTTGTGGACAACAACATTCCTGAAATGAACTGGCCTGTGCAGTCCTGACCTGACCCTAAAGGAACACCTCTGGGATGAGTCAGAACGTCGACTTGGCTCCAGACCCCAGCATTCAGCATCAGTACCTTCTCTGCTTTCCGTTCATGAGGAAGAGCGGGATACCATTCCTGCACAGTGATTCAGACACCTCAGAGTAAGTATCGCCATCACAGTTGACGCCTTTATAAGGGACAGCGGTGGGCAGACCGCAGATGATGGTCACTAACAGGTGTCCGGATAGTGTTAATCACATAGCGTATGTGTACCGAAGTGTATTAGTTTAGACATTCCGGGCTCAGGGACCCGCCGTACGTGTGCAACCGTGATAAATGATTCCAATCTTACACGAGAGTGAATTGAGGAGCAGAATAGCATTCCGCTGGCACGAGAGCCGCCCGGAGAGACGGCGCTTTGTGGCCGGTCCACGGGCCGTTTGCCGCTGGCGTCGGCTCGCGGAATGCAGATTGTCGCATTGTGGGCGCTCGCTCGCGTAACAGCGGCTGCGTGGGCGGTGGGAGGCGCCTTACTGACTCCGCACTGCACCCAGTTATGTGGCAGGGCAGCCGACGAACAGGGCAGCACCGTCTTGCAGCGTACGTTGGTCAGATACCTCGTACAAATTCAAGTACCTCTAGTCACAAATATATATATATATATATATATATATATATATATATATATATATATATATTGTGTGTGTGTGTGTTGTCCCAAGGAAGGGGCACCATTTTGATGCACTATCCGCTAGCACTGAAATACCTACGTCGAAACAAGGCCCGGGAGTACACAACATTCCATTAGAACTACTGACAGCCTTGGGAGAGCCAGTCCTGACAAAACTCTACTATCTGGTGAACAAGATGTATGAGACAGGCGAAATACCCTCAGACTTTAAGAAGAATATAATAATTCAAATCCCAAAGAAAGCAGGTGTTGACAGATGTGAAAATTACCGAACAATCAGTTTAATAAGTCACAGCTTCAAAATACTAACGAGAATTCTTTACAGACAAATGGAAAAACTGGTAGAAGGCGACCTCGGGGAACATCAGTTTGGATTCCGTAGAAATGTTGGAACACGTGAGGCAATACTGACCTTACGACTTATCTTAGAAGAAAGATTAGGAAAAGGCAAACCTACGTTTCTAGCATTTGTAGACTTAGAGAAAGCTTTTGACAATGATGACTGGAATACTGTCTTTCAAATTCTAAAGGTGGCAGGGGTAAAATACAGGGAGTGAAAGGTTATTTACAATTTGTACAGAAAGCACATGGCAATTATAAGAGTCGAGGGACATGAAAGGGAAGCAGTGGTTGGGAAGGGAGTAAGACAGGGTTGTAGCCTCTCCCCGATGTTATTCAATCTGTATATTGAGCAAGCAGTAAAGGAAACAAAAGGAAAATTTGGAGTAGGTATTAAAATCCAGGGAGAAGAAATAAAAACTTTGAGGTTCGCCGATGACATTGTAATTCTGTCAGAGACAGCAAAGGACTTGGAAGAGCAGTTGAATGGAATGGACAGTGTCTTGAAAGGAGGATATAAGATGAACACCAACAAAAGCAAAACAAGGATAATGGAATGTAGTCCAATTAAGTCGGGTGATGCTGAGGGAACTAGATTAGGAAATGAGACACTTAAAGTAGTAAAGGAGTTTTCTATTTGGGGAGCAAAATAACTGATGATGATAGAAGTAGAGAGGATATAAAATGTAGACTGGCAATGGCAAGTGAAGCGTTTCTGAAGAAGAGAAATTTGTTAACATCGAGTATAGATTTAAGTGTCAGGAAGTCGTTTCTGAAAGTATTTGTATGGAGTGTAGCCATGTATGGAAGTGGAACATGGACGTTAAATAGTTTAGACAAGAATAGAAGCTTTCGAAATGAGGCGCTACAGGAGAATGCTGAAGATTAGATGGGTAGATCACATAACTGATGAGGAGGTATTGGTTCAAATCGCTCTGAGCACTATGCGACTTAACTTCTGAGGTCACAAGTCGCCTAGAACTAATTAAACCTAACTAAACTAAGGACATCACACACATCCATGCCCGAGGCAGGATTCGAGCCTGCGACAGTAGCGGTCACTCGGTTCCAGACTGTAGCGCCTAGAACCGCATGGCCACTCCGGCCGGCGAGGGGGTATTGAATAGAACTGGGGAGAAGAGAAATTCGTGGCACAGTTTGGCTAGGAGAAGGGATCAGTTAGTAGGGCATGTTCTAAGGCATCAAGGGACCACCAATTTAGTATTGGAGGGCAGCGTGGAGGGTAAAAATCGTAGAGGGAGACCAAGAGATGAATACACTAAGCAGATTCAGAAGGATGTAGGTTGCAGTAGTTACTGGGAGATGAAGAAGCTTGCACAGGATAGAGTAGCATGGAGAGTTGCATCAAACCAGTATCTGGACTGAAGACCACAACAACAACATCCGCTATGAATTAAACACAAAGGCATTACAGGCATTGGTTGCGTGTGGGCAGTGATTTGAATCAATGGAGAGAGTTCAACGTTTGTGCCAGACCGCGAAGGGGCACAATATTAGTAGTGCGTGGATAAGATGAGAATTTGGGTCTCACGCGAGCCATGCTAAGGTAGTCCGTGCAGTGTCCTAATACCTCAGTGGTGAAAGCCTCTGCCTAATAAGCAGAGGACCTGGGTTCGAATCCCAGTCTACAACAAATTTTCAACGTCCCTCATTGATTTAAATCAATGCCCACTTGCAGCAAATGTCTGTAACTGCTTTGTGTCTCAACTAAAACTGTAGTCTGACTACCTGTTTCCCGCGGCTGCGCTCGGTTATCGGCTGTTTTCTTGTGATGAATGATGGTGAGTAAGTAAGCTGCCGTACATGCAACGTCAGCTCCCCTCACCTGCCTGCCTGTTTGGGTTAGCATAGCGCATCGGAGCCCTGCATGTGGAGGGGCGTGGGTAGCTATGCGTTATAAATGATTGAAATGGCTCTGACCACTATGCGACTTAACTTCTGAGGTCATCAGTCGCCTAGAACTTAGAACTAATTAAACCTAACTAACCTAAGGACATCACACACACCCATGCCCGAGGCAGGATTCGAACCTGCGACCGTAGCGGTCTCTCGGCTCCGCACTGTAGCGCCTAGAACCGTACGGCCACTCCGGCCGGCTATGCGTTATACCTTTCCGTAGATTACATCTAACCAAGTGCATTTGACATTTGACGGTAGAAATTTTTGTTGAGAATTTTTCCAAACCCTGCTGCAGTCTGTCGATGGGTAACTCCTGCAAAATGGGTCTACTGGTGGATGCTGAACGCTTGTTGGTATAAAAAAAAAGCTGTGAAATCGAGAGATTCGTTCACCCTGTAACTTCCCACAGTGAAATGCCACTGCTCATGTTGCGGCTGAGGTTTTGCGTCATGCACGAATATTGGTGGTGACATGCAGACTGGACTTCAAAACTACAGGATGTTGATGCATATCACTAGTTTTGTTATGATGAGTAATGGTAATGTCACTAAAATAAAGTGTGAAGTTTCTGAAATTATTAAGTAGTAGTTTAGGGCAGCGCAAATTTTGTAATAATGTCAGCTGCCCTCACACTCTGCCAGCTGCCCATGGCCTCATTCGCACACCATAATCAAAAGCAGCCTCTCTGAAGGCCTCCTACGCTCTACACGTGAAACCACGACGCTTCTCTGTTTATCGTGCAGCATTTCAGTAACACGCCGATGTGTGTCTTCAAAGTGTCTCGGGCGCTGTGAGACACACGTGACACTCCGCGACTAAAAAGCGACGGGCTTGTGACTGATATTAATGTGGACGTGTGGATTAAACAAGTTGCGGATTGTATAAACATCGAATTCATTGCGCTGAATCGTATTACGTAGAACTACTTCATAAAATGTGACCAACAGCAAAGGTCAAAGGGGAAATAGCCTTTTCAAACCGTGATTACGTCTCCATATTTCACGTTATATTCTTGAAATCAATAAATACCTTGTACTACAGACTTTATAAAGTAGCCTACGTTATTCCTCAGCATTCAAGCTTCCCCCACATCAAGTTTCATGAAAATCCGTCCAGAGGTTCAGTCGTGAAAACATAACAGAGTTACTTTCGCATTTATAATAGTATGATAAAGTCACTTGCCAATTGACACTTAGCGCTTTCAAGCTGGTTTCCTCCAGAGCACTCAACGTAACGCCCCATATGTTCGTTGTTGCCAAGAAGGCACAACAAACTATCAGTTCATTTTCAATTCCTTGTCTGGAGTTCTTTCTTGAAGTGTTTGAATCCCAAATCAAGGGGTCTGGCCGTTTTATTTCGTCTTTCATCAGACATGATAAACACACACACAGCCGGCCAGTGTGGCCGTGCGGTTCTAGGCGCTTCAGTCTGGAACCGCGTGACCGCTACAGTCGCAGGTTCGAATCCTGCCTCGGGCATGGATGTGTGTGATGTCCTTAGGTTAGTTAAGTTTAAGTAGTTCTAAGTTATAGGGGACTGATGACCACAGATGTTGAGTCCCATAGTGCTCAGAGCCATTTGAACCAAACACACACACACACACACACACACACACACACACACACACACACACACACACACAGATTTTTATCGTAGCAACCATAGGTCGCATATAACTTTCTTTTTGACACATTTCACTCCACCAACACTAGCATCTTGAGGAATTACGTGGCCGAGAGCCACACGATACAAATACTAAGCTGTGTAGAGCGACGCCATCATACGTTTATTATCGTTGTTAATGTACAGCGGTGACGATCTACACAACCCAACATTTGTATCGTGTGGCCCTCGGCCACACTATTTCTCAAGATGCTCGCACTGGTTGTGTGATGGCTTAAGCTGTCGCCAGCACACCAGTCAGCAAAGATGAAGCGCTAAGATCGATTACTAGGCGCTGGATCAAGCGCGCGTATCACGAGACAGGCCAAAGACGCACCCACAACCACTGCGCCGCCAACGCCCTCTCGACAACATGTATCCAGGCCGCCGCCGCTGACAGGGGGGAGGGGGGGGGGGCTCACTCACACACCCAATCATCCAGTTTGATGTCTGTCAGTATACTCACAGGCTATGACATTAAGTAGCGAGGAGATTAGTGACCATAGTGGGACTACTGCTGACGCGCTTGTGCCACAAACATTGACTCTATTCAAGT
Source organism: Schistocerca cancellata (assembly GCF_023864275.1). Classification (NCBI taxonomy): domain Eukaryota; kingdom Metazoa; phylum Arthropoda; class Insecta; order Orthoptera; family Acrididae; genus Schistocerca; species Schistocerca cancellata. Next base: position 63,896,760 of record NC_064637.1, on the reverse strand, counting down.
TTCTGTAAATAAAGAACCGTATTAATCGATATGTGCATTTGTGTTGTAGAGATAGAATACCAGCCACTCATATCATCATCCTCTCCCTTATTTCCTTGTGGTACAAGAGTCTACAGGTGGAGTGAAACGTGTCAAAAAAAAAGGAAAGTATCGTGCGAGTTGTGGCTGCTATACAATTTTAATTTCTAACAGCTGTTGTTCCCCTGCAGACGGTGCCTGTGGTCGCTAAATTTTTTTAAATGTTTGAGTGGAACGAAAACAAGACAAATTACACAATGGATTTTTGTTCCAAGTTGCGTAGTCAAATTAAGAGTGTGAAAGGGACAAATTGGATACCAAATTGACCACAGTGAGGTCAAGTTTTCAAAAAATTTAATTGCTTCAAAGTAATGACGGTAATTAACAAAAACATTGACGTTACTGTACTAATGTGATTGAAAGTACAGTATTATTCTGAAGAAAACGTGAAAATAAAAATATCTAGCAAGAATGTTATTACAAACATGCTATTCATGCTTTGTTAATAAAAGTTCAAAACAAAAAAAGTGTAGGAAAAACAGTTGAATGTTTTTTTTAATAATTTCTATAAAAATAAGGCATTAAACAGATTAGAGAAACATTTGTTGACGCTAGAATCATGTGCAGCCAATCAGAAGTAGGTACATGTAAAATTTAAAGTTCAGTATTTAACGTAGAATTTTAAAGCTTGCTAGACGATATTTGGTTCAAATGGCTCTGAGCACTATGGGACTCAACTGCTGAGGTCAATAGTCCCCTAGAACTTAGAACTAGTTAAACCTAACTAACCTAAGGACATCACAAACATCCATGCCCGAGGCAGGATTCGAACCTGCGACCGTAGCGGTCTTGCGGTTCCAGACTGCAGCGCCTTTAACCGCACGGAGACGATATTTGTCTGGCGGGTAATGTAGAATGCGCACTTCGACTTCGAGCATCATCCAAAGTTGGGACAAATTTCTCTCTATTTTGTTACTTACTTTTAAATAACTCATTTCACAAAACATCTGATCGTTTAAGAAACGTATAAAAGTTATTTCTACAGATGAAAGTACCGTAAATGGCGTACTAAAGTTTTGAACCAACTGCAGATTATATTATATTGTATTGTATGTTAACCGGGGACCTAGATACGACAGAGAGGCTCCGTCCCCGCCGCAGCCGCAGTGGTCCACAACCCCACGACTACCGCAGTCCACCCCACCGCCGCCCCACACCGGACCCAGGGTTGTTGTGCGGTTCGGCCCCCGGTGGACCCACCAGGGAACGTCTCACATCAGACGAGTGAAACTCCTATGTCTGCGCAGTAGACTAATGCTGGTGTACACGTACGTGGAGAACTTGTTTGCGCAGCAATCGCCGACATAGTGTAGCTGAGGTGGAATAAGGGGAACCAGCTCGCATTCGCCGAGGCATATGGAAAACCGCCTAAAAACCATCCACAGACCGGCCGGTTCACCGGACCTCGACACAAATCCGCCGGGCGGATTCGTGCCGGGGGCCAGGCGCTCCTTCCAGCCCGGAAAGTCGTGCGTTAGACCGCACGGTCAAACAGGCGGGCGCAGATTATATTAGTATGTGTGTTGGTACTTGGACATCCTTTAAGAAACAGACAAAACCAACGAAAGTGAAATCCTGATATTCGCAGTTACCGATAAGACAACGAGAGTTGTGTTGCGACAGGAAATGATTGAACAACAGACGTCGGCTTGGTCGCACGTGGAGGTGATCGGTCCCACATGAACCGCCGGTGGTGTAAACACCATGATGGAGAGCGCGCCGCTTGCAGGCGGCCTTGCCAACGTTGCAAAACGAAAGAAACCGGGCGCGTCCGCGAGCACAAAATATGCGCAGCGCCCGGCGCTTTCGACAGCGGAGCCACGTGATCGGTTGGCAGCGATCTCTGTACTTCTGACTGCCCGTCGTCCTCGCATCTCTCAACAGCTGGCCGTATCGCAACGAGTGCGTAAATACACGGAGGAGGAGTCCGCGGGCCAACCTTCGGGAAATACAATAAACAGGCTGTGCCATCTCCAAGGCGAGGACGCCCTTGCCAGCAGGCGAGGCCGCTGTATTGCTAAACAAACGGTTTCTGCACTGGCCAAAACCGATCCATCATTAGACTGCGCAGTTTCTGGGAATCATGGATGCAATTTATTAGCCTATTTCCTTCTACATTTTTGTTATTATTCTTGAATTGCTGCCACAAACAAAGAAGCTGCTGGACTCAGAAGCGAAGTACACTTTTAGTCATTTAAATTCCAACACTAGGCCATAGAAACTAACAATATTTTAATTATTGCTCGTATGCAAAATAGTTTGAAGTATCCAGGATTAAATTTACAGGTGATTTGAGGGTATACATGGTGTGACATTTAGTACAAAGTGTGACACCTCATTTTGGGAGTCTATAAGCTGGAGATTTTCTTAAAAACAGCATATACATGGGTTCACTTACGTTTGTGCATTTGCACAAATTGCAGATCATATGCATATCCAAGCATGTAGTACACTTCATTCCAGTTCGACAACTGTTGCACGCTGTCTTCATGACACTGTAATTTTAATGACCAAGAAACAACTATTCTTGCCAGGATTTATCTGATACGAGGGATAGATGTGGTGACTCATCCCCTGATCACCACACCCTACCCCAAAATTCCAGGATTCATTCCAGATTTCTGTAGGGTTGCTTCTTCTCATCAGGCAAAGGCCCTTGTAGGCGCTGTTTATTACACTATCCGACTGGCGCAAATAGTGCACGCCATCCGCCAGAGGGTCATGTTGGAATGGTTGGATGATTAAAGGGACGAAACTACTAGGTTATCAGTCCCTTTTTTTTCTCGAACAGACTGGTCTACATGACTGTAGATCAGAGATAGCCCACTGAGCAAAATCTAGAGGGAAAATACCAAACATCTACTAAATGTCAATGAAGGTGAAATATAGGACAAAAAGAAGAAAGAGAGGTAAAGGAAGAAAAGCAGGCAGCAGGCAAGGTGCCCCATCTAGGGAGCAGCCTGACCCCCCCACCCCCTAGAGCACAGCTCAATGAGGGGGCATACGTCTCCCAGGCTCAGCCACTTATCAGAAGGTAAACCACCCAGAAATTGCCTAGGAAAGACTAGCAATACGAACAGGGCAAGAGAAGCACAGAGAGACAAAAGATGATCAAGTCTAACAGACCATGTAAGAGGGGGGAAGAAGAGTAAAAGAGCAGGAGGGGTGAGGACTGGGCAGGACCACTAAGCCCAGCCACAGCCCAGTCTGGGCAGAGGAGGGAACAGTGTCCAGAATGAGATTTTCACTCTGCAGCGGAGTGTGCGCTGACATGAAACTTCCTGGCAGATTAAAACTGTGTGCTGGACCGAGACTTGAGACGGGGCGTACTTGGGTAGCTCAGATGGTAGAGCACTTGCCCGCGAAAGGCAAAGGTCCCGAGTTCGAGTTCGCCTAAGCTAGCGAATATTGAGAATCCACATCAACTGAGAATAGAGGACTTTTCCTAGAACGCAATGTCTCCAGTACATTGAGTAGTTTGTCGTCGAGGTGAAGTTCTGGTTGTGGATGAACGGTACGACGTCGACAGAAGTGCATGACTCGAATCTTGGCAGCTGAAACCATGGGTGAGGGGCTACGCCTGCGCCTTGGGGAAGACTTTCAGCGACATCCATATTAGAGGAGCAAAAGTAGCGGCAAAAATCGTTAGAATACAAGGAGGTGATACTGAGGACCCCAGAATTGCTGCTAGACCATTTATGGCCGCTAGAAAAAGAGGGCCAGAGACCTGCGGAACCCCACTGTCTTGCATATGGGGGATCTGTGAGAAGCACCAACTCTCACACAAAACGCACAGTGCGACAGGAAGTTCTGCATAAAAATCAGGAGCAGACCTCGAAGACCCCACTTGTGTAAGGATGCAAGGATGTGGGTCGCCATGTGCTGTCATAAGCCTTTTGCAGGTCGAAGAAGACAGCTGTAAGGTGGACGTCAGGAAAAAGCTGTTTGGATAGCAGACTCTAGGTAAACCAGATTGTCAGTAGCGGAACGGCCTTGGTGAGAACCACCCTGGGACGGACCCAGAAGAATTCGACACTCAAGGAGTCAACACAGCCGCTGGTTCACCATGCGTTCAAGTAACTTACAGAGAACGTTAGTGAGGCTGCGTGACAACCGTCCATCTCTAGAGGGTGCTTAGCCGGTTTCAGTACTGGGACAATAATGCTTTCTCGCCCTCACACCAGATGCTGTTAAAGATGGCAACGATATGACGCTGACATTATTTGGCTGTGGATGCAGTCTGGCCCTGGGGCTGTATCAGGACAATGGGCTAGGACACTGGCGAATTCTCACTCGCTGAATGGAGCATTATAAGGCTCCAGGTGTACTTTGATAATCGCTTTCGCTCCTGCCGCTGTTTTATAGCACGACAGGCAGGTTGCTAATTCTCAGACGCTGAGACTAGAGCTTAATGCAGAGCAAAATGTTCGGCGACTGCGTCTGGGTTAGTGTACACAGTACCATTCAAGGAAATACCGGGTACGTCTGAAGGTGTCTGCTATCTGTACAAACGTCTGATCTTAGCCCAAACCAGCGAAGGAGAGGTACATATGATCCGATGGCTGAATCGTCCCGTTCCCAGCATTGTCGCTTCCGTGGCACACAGAACCGTACTGGAGAGTGGGCACGTTCCCTGCATGCGTGATGTTCTTGCCTGTGTGTGTTTGGCCAGTGGACTACGATCGTGTACACCACGGACCGGCTGAAAAACTGCCCGACGGTTAGCTGTTTTCCCAACCCAACCCTCCTGTCCCCACCCGGCTGCCCTCGAATGGGTACGCGAGTTGGAACAGCATGCCGTAGATAGACGGGTGGATGCGGGATGTCAAGTTTACGTTGGGTTGTTTGGGGAAGGAGACCAGACAGCGAGGTCATCGGTCTCATCGGATTAGGGAAGGATGGGGAAGGAAGTCGGCCGTGCCCTTTCAAAGGAACCATCCCGGCATTTGCCTGGAGCGATTTAGGGAAATCACGGAAAACCTAAATCAGGATGCCCGGACGCGGGATTGAACCATCGTCCTCCCGAATGCGAGTCCAGTGTCTAACCACTGCGTCACAAGTTTCCGTCCCCCTTGTAATTGTAAAATGCATACTGACACGAACATTCACAGCCTCCATTCTCCTCTGATGCCACCAGCAGTGCAAACACCACACTCAAAGTCCACATCCGTATTTTTAAACGACTGAACTCGTTCATCGTCCATGCTGCAGTCACAACTGCCTGCTTATCACCTTCCTAAAAACATTGTTTTTCAATATTTCGCATGATTCACAGTATTTAAAAATTTAAGGGTATACGGAACGCCCTATGCTTACAATGTTAAATTGAGCTAAAAGTTAGGAACATTATCTCATTTGTTATTTTGACGATACCCTTGATTTTTTCACAGAACGCAGAGATATGTTCTGCTTTTATGCTGAATTATTTATTTGGAAAAAATAATGTATTGTTTTTCAGATATTTTATTTTTTGTAAATGTTAAAAAAGTTATACATTTTTACAAGTATTTTAAAATTTACATCCATTAATACAAAATAATTCCACATATCTTTTAATTCAGATACATTAGGTCTTAAGGAACAACTACAGAAAATTTCATCTTTCTACTATAAATAGGCCCTGAGAAAATGTACATTATACACAAAAAAACTGAAGTTACGGGAAATTAGCTTCAAAGTTTTTACTTCAGTACAAGCCTGCTCCATAGCTTGTATCATCAGAATCGCCCAACAGCTTCCTCTTGATGGCTCTGCTATGCTGTCTAGCCATCTTTGAATATACTTTTAAAGCATTATCTGAAGACCTGAGCCGTTCCTTGTCCAAACAAAGCATAGCTGCGGCAGTTCGTAGTCCTACACAGAGCCCCAACTTCTGCAGAACTTTGTACTTTGTTATATTGCCCTGATTGAATGATGAAACACCATCATAAACGCCAAAGTGAAGTGTGTTTATACCCAAAAACACAGTTTTAGGTAGTCTATTCCATATCACATGGTTCACACACTCATTTGGATTTTGAGTCCGGCCATGAAGACATTTCTATAGTAGACTAATATCTGCGAGGTCTCGGAATATTGGTTTTATTTCATCCATTATGGCAGGTGGCAGGTGATGAGGGTGATTGTATTGTTTCTTAGTTACCTTGCCTCTGTTGTACTTGCACCAACTATCGTCTCCTTTTGGTCATAGCCCATGTTGGGGATTCTCATTGTTTGAAGCTGTATGAAAAAACAGAGCCCAGACTGCTTTTCTCATTAATACTGCATCTGCTGTATTCTGTCTTATTGCTAGACCATAGCACTTCTGAATATGATCTATTGTAGCATCTGTCAGTCTATTTTTCCCATCTACAGTTTTTCCATCGATCAATTTCTTGCTTTTCATGCTAGCCTTGAGCCGTCGAAGTCTTGATCCCATCCTTTTCTGAACATGGCCAACACTCCAGTTTGGAAATTTTCACATCGTTACCATAGGGTCTCAGTTCCTCAATTTCTTTGAAAGCCTTTGAGTCACCATCTCCAAGATAATTTATGTATCTAACGTTGTACCATTTTACTGAGCGTTGATAAATACTTCTTACACCAGCAACTTCCATACCACCACTTGACCCATAGTAATTTGCCATGCACTCCTCTTCACGTTTAGTTTTCATTTTCTCCTTGCATCTGCAATGCTTGGGAAGTATTGCCACATCAACTACCTTACCAGTGTCCACACTTGTAGCTGTTACTACACCATTCAGAGTTGTGTGGCCTCTCTTCTGCCAGCTTCCATCAAAAGCTATGGACAAGTCTCTGCTATTATTATTTTCAACAACTGCTTCCTCAACAGCATCTTTCATGTTTTCCTGTGCCACATCATCTACAGCAGAGCTTATTGCAATTATGTGTTTGTTAAATTTTGAAGGTGGAGGAGGGAGGTTCATCACACCACACAACATGGCACCTGCAGCCCGTAATCCATAAACCAGTCTAATGTTTATATCGTATAGTTTACCTGTATCTGCAGTAACATGTGAGGAATTGAAGAAACACTGTGTTTGCAATAATTGCACATCAACTCTAGTTCACAAGCAAGTCCTACGTGTAAGTATGTTTTCAATGAAACACCACATTTTCCACATTGTTTGCAGCACACATTGTTCTCCAAAACGTCTGATAATAAAGAGACGTTAATTACCTCATATTTTGTAGTCCCAACATTTAGTTTCTTGTATTCTTCTTCAATTCCAGCTAGTTTTCTTCTTGAAGCACATTCCGGTGTAGTGGCAGCAGCATGACTCAATGTATCACTACCAGTGTTGAGGTTAGTCGCTACTGGGACATCAGATACTGATGAAGATGAATCAGACGAATTTTTAGTACACTTTACTTTCTTGCGCCAATGTACACGCTTTCTAAATACCTTCAGACTAGGTCTTGGCATGTTGAAGGAAAGAAAACTCAATGACTTCTCCACATACGACTTTCACAACAATGACATGGATGTACTCACAAAGGAAACAATACAAATGGTGCAGAATCTATTGTCAACTGTCTAGCAGTGTAGCCAACAGAAAATCTAACTCTCTTGTGCTCAATTATATCTCTGGCAAGGCTGTCTATATCAGGTATATTTCGCGTCTCATATACAAGGTGCGAAACATCGTGTGTCGAAATTATTTTAAAAAATTATTTAAAATAGTTCTATTCACGTCATCCAAATATTTTATACATGGTATTAAACGGGAGAGTAAATTTTTCGAAAATGCATTTACCCAAAAATCGATTTTTCATCGAAAAACTCATTCCATATACCCTTAAAATGCTATCATAACGTACTCACTGATGCATTGAGGCGCCGTAACTCATAGCGCACAAATTACCCACAGTATATGACAACGAAGGCAGTTAAGCAACTTGCAACAAACATTAAACATAAAATGAAAACCTTACGAAACTTTTTTTTCCTGACCCCCCCCCCTCCCCAAAATGATCAAAGGGTAAAAATTCGTAGCTGTTCACAACGTAAAACTACAGTGTTACACACGACGTTATAATTTATATCTTCTCTAGAACTTCTATACACGCCTTGTCGCTTAAAGGGAAATATTTAACACACGTACTCATCTGTAAAGCAATCAGGCGGTTGGAGCTGTTTTATACACCAGAGTCCGGTTCTTTAAGGAATCGGGATTTACTGGTGTAACTAAGACAAGGAAACCGGAGAAACTCACCCCGTATATTGTATTAACGATAAAGTATTATTACTCTGCGTAATGCTATTCATGTTTAGTACAGTTCAATGTATTGAGTAAATCAGAAAGCGAGCTCGTACTTACGAACAGGCTGCCTCCCTGTGTCCAAGGAGGAATGGTCAGTGTTCAGGAGTATGGAGGGAACAGTTGAAGCACAAAACTTCATATGGGCATATGCCCTATTTCAAATAGTTTTCGAGCCCGAACACGTTCAATGTACTCTCTCTGTCTCTCTCTCTCTCTCTCTCTCTCTCTCTCTCTTTCTTGCACTACTAATGAGGTTCTAACTGGTAGTTCATGGCTGACTCTAGCAGTTGTACGAGGTAATGATAAGCCTTTAGCTGGATTAGAGTCATTATGACAGGGATATTATTGCCTATCGTACATGTTCAATTGGTGTAGTGACAGACAGGAATTATGGAACCTGTGTAGTTACTACTGACAAGCCATTTTCATTGTACACCAGGAACAGGAGGAGGATTAATGCTATTGAGAGAGTCAACATTTGGTCCAAAATTGATGGAGTGTTGACTAAGTACATTGATGTACAAGGAGATTTAACTGTATATTATCATGCTTAATAAAGATCCTTATCCTAAAAAAATTCTTATCAGCTACTGAAGCATCTAATTCTTCTGATGGGTGCGGGAGTGTGTGTGTGTGTGTGTAATTTTTTCCTCACACTCGCATTTGGCCAGTGACGGGACAGAATTACTTCCACGTTTTGGAGAATTCGTTTGTTGAACACCATGAGTATTTTCATTTGGCCAAGTGCATTGCAAGGTACTTCCAGCATATCGGAGCACCTCCACATTTTACCGGACGTGTACTGGGCGCGGTAGCACAGCTAACTGGCCACTGAGTCATTAAATTTACATTTATGGGCTTGAATGAAGTTCGAAGTGTAAAAAGGAAAGGTCAATACACGAGATGAACTGCTTGATCGCACCATGGACACTGCTGCCCTCATTAGGTAACGTGCAGAGCCACTCACTCACACAAACAACACATCATATTCTGCCAAGAATGCACAAATTCATTGGAGCTGACGGGGTGATTATTCGAACATTTCCTGTTAACTGTACAACAGCTGAAACGCGACGTGCACGATAATACTTAGAGGGGAATATGTTAATATATGTATTTTTCAATTATACTTTGTAAAACGCATGTTGTAGCATTTAGTAACTGTTGATGTGTACAACTAACAGTGTATTGAATAATACATAAAATAAATAAAAATGTACATTTAATGCTATGGAATAAGGCATATGTCCATATGGTTTTAGCTTTAAAGAATCGTTCCTGTCATATCTGAATATTAACCATTCCTCTGGGGACACCTCGTATACGTGCTGTTTATGTGCTCTTAGCAGCTCGGTGTTATTTGATTACAACGGTATTTTCCAAAGAAAATGGGCCTTGTTTACAGTACGTTACAACTTGGCACGGAACATTACTATCAACAGTCATACTTCTTTGTGAATGACAGGGCTTCAATCTAGACATGTAGATAATGTGTAAAAAGAATGGTCGATAGAGCATATTTTTAATTTTGTTTTGAACAGAAAGGGAGCCCCAGCTTCTTCCTTTATGCCAGACGGCAGTTCGTTGGATATGTTACCAGCAGAGTACGAAGCTCCACATTAAACTATGGACAAGGAGGCAGTCTACATGAAAATTGTATTTGCGTCTTGTATTATGACTGCGTATACGCCAGCTGAAGTAATTTTTATTATCAGCAAGAAAAATTATTAAACATTAACTGTAATGGGAATTGAGTGTAAGAATTCCAAGATCTTTGGAAAGACTTCTGCAAGATGTACTGTTATCTACTTCACACAATATTCTTACTGCTCGCTTTCACACGCACTTAATATGCTCGTCACTTGAAATAAGACTCGCAACCCGGCGGCCGAACTTCCCCGGATGCGAACTCCTGGCCATTAGTGCCACATGACCATTTCATTTCATTTCATTTCATTTCATTTCTACCATGTTGTAGAGAAAGTTGTGCAAGTAAGTGTACTCGTTTGTCAATTTATCTTTCTCATGTATAAAATAGCTATTTTCAGCGTAACTACACACACGTTTTGTTTTTATAAGAATGCCTCGCCCGCATCTCGTGGTCGTGCGGTAGCGTTCTCGCTTCCCTCGCCCGGGTTCCCGGGTTCGATTCCCGGCGGGGGTCAGGGATTTTCTCTGCCTCGTGATGGCTGGGTATTGTGTGCTGTCCTTAGGTTAGTTAGGTTTAAGTAGTTCTAAGTTCTAGGGGACTGATGACCATAGATGTTAAGTCCCATAGTGCTCAGAGCCATTTGAACCATTGTGAAATGCCTCAAAACAGGCATGTATTTCCTGTTGAAGGTAAATCTTGTATGTAACTACGCTGAAAATAATTATTTTATAGCTAAAGAACGATAAATGCATTTATATGCACAAGTTTCTCCACAGAATAGTAGAAAGATAAACCAACAGCTAAATCGCAACCGACGTTCGCTGCAGAGTACCCGGGTACGGACTGACGCAAATCGGACCCGCACAGAAAACAATACACACTGGGCGTGGGACCGAGTGTGCTAAACTGAACTACTTGGTTACTTTATCCACGTGTCGACTCCATTTTAACTGGTTATATAGCTGACCATTAATCTCTACTTCTGAAAAGTCATTATTGCATGTTTGAAACTCCATAATAAAAATTTTTGCGAAATTGAGAGTCTTGCTGTAAGTTATGAACCACTTGTCTGCCTGTTGAGCTACCTGGGGTACAGTTTGGACCCTTGATTAGCATGCTGGCGTCATCAAACATTACAGTCTCTGAATTCCCGCTTAAAGTCACTGGAATATCATTTATATAGAGACTAAGTTGGGCACAGTACAGATCCCTGTGTCACTGCACATGTTAAGTTCTCCTGTTCTTACCAGTAAACCCTCGATCCACCCAAAAACTTAACTCTCATGTGTGAAACACCTTCACACGTCTGTTTATTTTACAGATGACTTTATGTGTTAAGTATTTTAGGTTACGCAACTAAGTGAGAATAAGTGTACGAAAAATTTGAAATAATGCTTTACGTTTATTGGAAGACGCGAACTGCTCTCATTCTGAAATACTCGATAATAGTAATAGTCCAGGTACTTGCGTCAGTTATGCTGCCTCAAGACAAACACACAGTCTGTAATACTTCTCTTCTCTTAAACTTTTAACATAATATTATAGCTCTTAATGAGCAGATTATGACAGCATTTTAAATTTTTTAATTTTGTCATTAATGACGAGTAATATTGAAAATCAATTTTTTGTTGCCCCTGCAAGCCACTGCATCGGCAACCTGCAACTCGGCCGAGATCCAAAATGGCTGTTTAGTAGAACAGGTTTTCATGCTTGACATACAATTTGTTTCAGAGACGACTCTGCTATCTGTTCCCGGTGGGGTCAGGGATTTTCACCTGCCTCGAGATGACTGGGTGTATGTGTTGTCCCGATCATTTTGTCATCATTCATGAGAGTGACGAGATTGGACTGAGCAAAGGGTGGGAATTTATATAGGCGCTCATAACCACGTAGTTGAGTTCCCCACAAACCAAACATCACCATCACCATCACCATCTACTACTACTACTATCTGTTATGGACGCATGATTACATCCACATAGTATGGAAGCCAAAACACTAGCTTGATGAGCATAATTGTGTTCCACACAGTTTCAGGCTTCGGCTAGGTCACGGAATAAAACAACAACGCCGGCCGCTGTGGCCAAGCGGTTCTACGCGCTTCAGTCTGGAACCGCACGACCGCTGCGGTCGCAGGTTCGAATCCTGCCTCGGGCTTGGATGTGTGTGATGTCCTTAGGTCAGTTATGTTTAAGTAGTTTTAAGTTCTAGGGGACTGATGACCTCAGATGTTAAGTCCCATAGTGCTCAGAGCCATTTGAACCATTTTAAAACAACAGCCACGTTGGCAAGGTGTTCAGTGCACTTTGCGGGGTAGTAGACTGATTGTCGTCATTGACAGAGGCTGTCACAGCATGCTCCCCATGCTGCCCTCACAACTGATTGGCACAAGTAGTGGGCAGAGAGAGAGGGGGCAGGGCTCGACCAGCTGAAAGAGTAACGAGCAGGGGAGGTCAGAACGTGGAGCCGCCATTGTAGCGCCGGCGGTGTCTATCGACAGGCGGCGTGACGTCACGGGAAGCGGGCAGGCCTCTATTTCTGGCGCTCCGGCCGCCGTCTGCCCACGAGCTGAGCTGCCGACCCGGTCTGGGCCGCAAATCACACGACACGCAGCCGCTGCGACCTGCACACCGGCGGCCGACGTCTCCCAAACACCGTGTTCCAGTCGTCAGTTTTGACGTGAAATCATCTTTTCGCTCGTCGGTTGAACTTTCTTGTGTCACGAAATATCGTCACGTTATTTTGCCGAAAACTGAGAAGTTGAGAACTGTGTCTGTAATACTGTATGGTGTAAAACTGACACAGCAACCAGTCACAAGTAAGAAACTTCCTGGCAGATTAAAACTGTGTGCCTGACCGAAACTCGAAGTCGGGACCAAGTGCTCTACCGACTGAGCTGCTCAAGCACGAGTCACGACCCGTTCCCACAGTTTCAGTTCCACCAGTACCTAGTCTCCTACCTACCTAACTTCACAGAACTGGAAAAAAGGATAGTGTGGAGACATGCCTTAGCCACAGCCTGGGCGATGTTTCTAGAATGAAATTTTCACTCTGCAGCGGAGTGTGCGCTGATATGAAATTTCTTTCATATCAGCGCACACTCCACTGCAAAGTGACAATTTCATTCAGCCGGCACAGTAGCTCAGCGTGTTCGGTCAGAGGGTTAGCTGCCCTAAGTAATAAAAAAAAACTGAGTTAATGGATCAACGACGAACTGAAACGGGTGTCAAAAGGTATAAAATGCAAGTGCACTGGCGAAGCTGTCATTTGTACTCACGTGATTAGTGTGATAAAGTTTGCGACCTGATTATGACTGCACGACTCTGAACAAGGAATGTTAGTTGCAGCTAGACGCATGTCACGTTCAAATCCGGAAACCGTTAGGGAATTCTGTCTTCCAAGACCCATACTATCGATAGTGTGTCGAAATGATGATGATGATGATGATGATGATGATGTCTGGTTTGTCGGGTGCTCAACTGCGTGGTTATCAGCACCCATACAGACAACATTTGCTCAGTCCAATCTCGCCACTTTCACGAATGACGATGAAATTGTGAGGGCATCACAAACATCCATCTCGAGGCAGGTGAAAATCCCTGACCCCGGCGGGAATCGAACCCGGGACCCCGCGCTCGGGAAGCGAGAACGCGACCGCGAGACCACGAGCTGCGGACGAAAGTGTGCCGAGAATACCCAATTCAAGGCATTACCTCTCATCACGGACAACGCAGTTTCCAACGGCCTTCACTGAACGACCACGAGCAGAGGCGTTTGCGTAGAATTGTCAGTGCTGACAGACAAGTAACACCTTGAAATAACCGCTGAAGTCAATGTGGGACGTACGACGAACGTATCCGCTAGGACAGTGAGACGAAATTTGGAGTTAATGGGCCATGGCAGCAGAAGACCGACGCGAGAGCCTTTGCTAGGGGCACGACAGCGCTTGCAGCGCCTCTCCTGGGTCCGTGACCATATCAGTTGGACCGTACTGGAAAACCGTGGCCTGGTCACACGAGTCCCAGTTTTAGTTGATAAGAGCTTATGGCACGGTTCGAGTGTGACGAAGACCGCACGAGGCCATGGACCAAAGGTTTCAACAAAGCACTATGAAAGCTGGTGGTGACTCCATAATGGTGTGGGCTGTGTTTAGACGGAATGGGTTGGATCCTCCGATCCAAGTGAACCGATCATTGACTAGGTATTGGTTATGTCGGGCTACTTTGAGACCATTCGCAGCCATTCATGGGCTTCATGCTACCAGTCAACGATGGAATTTTTATGGATGACAATGCGCCACATCAACTCGTCGGAATTGCTCCCCATTTGTTTGCAGAACATTCTGGACAATTCGAGCAAATGATTTGGCCACCCAGATCGCCCTGCATCGGACACAGTCGAGAGGTCACAAAACCGGCAAAACTTACAATTTTGGACGGCTGTAGAGGCGACATGGCTCAATTTTTCTGCAGGCGGCTTCCAACGACTTGTTGAGACCATGCAACGTCCAGTTGCTGCACTACGTCCAACAAAAGGAAGTCTTTTCACTTTTGTCACCTCACTGTAATCAGGGTAATTTGCGCGCCCTGAGTTCAACTGCCTCAAGACAGTCAGTCCATAGCTGTAGTATTTTTCTTACTGTCTCAAATTTTTAACCAAAGATTGTATCTCTTAATTTTTAAATTAATTCAGTAACAATATAAGCAAGCACTCCGTCTTCAGGCCACAAGTGGCCCATCGGGACCATCCGACCGCCGTATCATCCTCAGGTGGGGATGCGGATACGAAGTGTGTGTGGTCAGCATACCGCTCTCCCGGGCGTTATGATGGTTTTCTGTTCGGTCGAGTAGCTCCTCAATTGGCATCACGAGGCTGAGTGCACCGCAAAAATGGCAACAGCGCATGGCGGCCCGAACGGTCTCCCAACCCCGTGCCGGCCACGCCCAACAGCGCTTAACTTCGGTCATCTCACGGGAAGCGGTGTATCCACTGCGGCAAGGCCGTTGCTCAGTAACAATATAATACATAGAAAATTTCTCTCGTCCTGGAAGGGGTTATGTAGGCAGCCTCTAAGTGGCTCAATGGACTGAAAGAGCCGTTTAGCAATAAAGAGGCTTCTGTGTACACAGTGCTACCGTAGCGACCGCCAAGAACAAGTGACTTCAGCGCGGAGAGAGGCGCAACTTTCCAAACGCGGTTGGAAAGGGAAGGAGCCCCAGCATGCGGGACTGTGCTAAATACCCTCTGCCAAACACTTCCACTTCACAGTGGTTTCAGAAGTACAGATGTTTTCTTGCTGAGCTCGCGGAGCTGCTGCAGCTGTAGCCCCTGAGAGCCGTCTCCACAGGCGGCAGACGCACGTCCTCGGCTGACGAGCCCTGCCCTGTAGATGCCAAGCCACCGCTGCTGCCAGATGTCTTTTTATTCCTGCGAGCATCGGTGACGACCGCCCCTCCCTCTGTGACGTAGGCCGCCTGTGTGCGTACGTGCTAAGGTCCTACTGGCAGGCGCTAGTGCCTAGTGCCATGGTGTAAAACCTCTGACTCACCTGCTACTTCTCCAGGGGTGCATCGTAGCATACTACACATCCTCCTGTCTGGTCCTAAAGACCTATGTAACCGAGCATACTTGCTTGTCAAATTCGCCCTTTTCTATCCGCAGATTGTTCAAATAAGCCCCTACACGTATATTGAAACGTGCCAGTCAACCTCATTTGGTGGTCGAAAGTATTTTCACATTAGTGAGAACGGCCTTAAATACAGACAAAGCGGTTCTGGAACTGTCTTTGGCACTGTGTTTAAAAAAGAAGGAATGGCTTAAAATGAGAGTTTTACCCACGAAAATCAGTTAAGGATATTTTACTCTCAGAATCCGATGGCTACATCAACTTTCTTGGAATGGGCAATCAAACTTTTAAAAGCTTGTTGAGGCACTCGTAAAAGAGCAAGTTCGCCAAATTCTCTCCTATCTAGCTACAGATGCGTCAGACAAGCCCATACAAGCACCACCAAAGCTTGTCAGTTTAACCCTACTTTTGAGGCAGACTCTTTCCGTGTATTCTGTTTTTTGACACTGTCGCGAGTTGCTAAAAATGCAGATAAAGTATCTGTAACATTAACTGTGGTACTGTGCTTAAGGAAGAATAAAACAAGACGCTGGTTCGGGGAATAGTTTAAAATGAGGGAGAAAAATACACACAAAAATCTGTTAAAGGAAATGGTACACTCAGAAACCAATAACTTCATGAACTTTGTCTACGAACAGTGAAATTCTGAACTTTTTTTAAAGGTACTCTGGCTTCACAAGAAAGAAGAAGAAACAAGTTGAAAGGGTACAGTACCGCCGACATTGAAAATAGGTACAACATACTTCATTATTCTTGTCAGAACAACATATTTTTTGTAAAAATAACTCCATTTCAATTAATACAGCGAAGCCGGATACCAGTGTGGGAAAGAATGACAATTTATTTATTTTAATTGATCACATGTGCACCCCCACAAAATAAATCCCTACATCCAGTTAGGTGAGATCTGTGAAATGATCTAATGTATGGTCGTCTGTTAACTGCAGATAGTGAATGTGAATATATGATCATCTTTGAGACGATCCTTTGGCCACCGTTGGTCGAACCAAAGAGATTAAATTTACCGGAGCTTTGAGCGCCTGAAATGTGGCTGACCAATACGGTAGCATGGTCTTCCCCCACCTCGACAGAAGTGCGAGATGACCTGAAGAACGCCCATGTTTCAGCACTCTGCCGCTGGATCTAGTGCTGGTAAGACCTGTCTTAGGCGTGCTCCGTAAGGACAAAAGAGTGGAGACATGGTATGCATGTGAAATACTTAAGAGTAGTTTGGAATAATAATTTCTCTATTTCATGAACTTTTGTGGGGAGAATTAAATGTCAGGCAGGTAATATTAAGGGGATCATAGTAATCTTCGGAAGTGACCAACGGTCACAATGAAACCACGTCTAGCAATAAGTTGAAATACTTCCGAGTGCTTAAGTCAAGCTGAATTACTAGCGTGTCTACTATAAGTTGGAAATATTTAACAAATGGCGTGTGCAGGACTTGAAATTAGAGACGAGTACTTCCACGTGGTGAGTACTGTGTGAGTCTCAATCAGCGTATGAGACAAAGGATAAAGAGAGCCCGCATCTCGTGGTCGTGCGGTAGCGTTCTCGCTTCCCACACCCGGGTTCCCGGGTTCGATTCTCGGCGGGGTCAGGGATTTTCTCTGCCTCGTGATGGCTGGGTGTTGTGTGCTGTCCTTAGGTTAGTTAGGTTTAAGTAGTTCTAAGTTCTAGGGGACTGATGACCATAGATGTTAAGTCCCATAGTGCTCAGAGCATTTGAACCATTTTGATAAAGAGAAGTACTCGTCCATGGTATCAGTTGAGGACTCGCGTGTGTGAGGAATATGTTCTTAATATTACTTTGCGCGTTATGTTTCCGTGTGACGCTTGATTCAAACTATAATACTCAGAGAGAAGCAAGGTGAGTCAGCCGTCTATCCAGCAACGCCACTTGGCTTGGATTGCACAGGAAGACGTGCATATATCTCCAGAGTTCATAGTAGGAAAGAAGAATTACGAAGTGGGGCAGTGTCGTGTGAAACTGGGATAAATAGTAATTGAAGTGGGAAAGCCGTGCGGTTAAAGGCGCTGCAGTCTGGAACCGCAAGACCGCTACGGTCGCAGGTTCGAATCCTGCCTCGGGCATGGGTGTTTGTGATGTCCTTAGGTTAGTTAGGTTTAACTAGTTCTAAGTTCTAGGGGACTAATGACCGCAGCAGTTGAGTCCCATAGTGCTCAGAGCCATTTGAACGATTTTTGAAGTGGGAAAGCTGAAAGTGATGTGATTATAATCTTGTGACTATTCCTTGTGTTGTATTCCATGTTGCAGTGTGGTGTATGTCATGTAATTTAAGTATGTGTGGTTTTGCATGGGAGAGTAGCAAGGTAGTTTCAGAGGTAGTGGGTTATGCATGTTCCTTTTGTACGGCTCGGTCTGGAGGAAGTTTCGTGATGATGGTTGTGAGAGTCGAAGTGTGAGATATAGAAAAAGATCCACCATCCTATCCAGAAAGTGCACTGTAGCGTTAAAGAATTACGAGACCATGAGATAGAGAATCACCAATGTAAAGCCATGCCCTCTGGGCGGAATTTCTCATGTGTTATTGTTGTAGGTTATAGAATTTGTGTGTTTAGGTTATAGAATTTATCGGAATAAATAAGATAGTGAAAAGAAAAAGATTGGTGGCCTTTTCCTTCGAATAGTGTGTTGCCATGATACCCAGAATTTATAATGTGTGCGCCATTCATATTCAGTGCGGTGGCCACGTGTTGATCAAAGCCGTTGAATAAGGACGAAAACGTGGTATTGCCAGTGCGTAGTGAACAGTCAGAGTTGTGTAAA
Organism: Schistocerca cancellata; assembly: GCF_023864275.1. NCBI lineage: Eukaryota > Metazoa > Arthropoda > Insecta > Orthoptera > Acrididae > Schistocerca > Schistocerca cancellata. The sequence continues at coordinate 63,878,344 of NC_064637.1, read as the reverse complement.
TTACTAATAGTCAGATGTGCGTTTACGTTGCGTAATATCCAAGCAGGAGAATAGCTTAACTTAATTGTGAGTACTAGAGTTCATGTTACTTGATAAATAAAAAATGAATCCACTCGCTTGGCAGACCACTCGTCTTGCAGGCCTGACTGCTTGATGCCACAGTAGAGCAAGGCATGCGGGTGCCTCTCAAAGTATGCAAAATTTATTAACTTCTGCTTAGTCATGTAATAACAAATTGTTAAAATAACACAGCGTCGGAAAAGATAGCCTACATCGGCCGTGGAAGAACCGGAGAACTTGGATTTCTTTTATTGCACTCCCGCTTCTATGTTAATGCGTAAAATATTGATTTTGTTTGTAACCTCTTCCTGCATAATACGTATATGGCTGGAAAAATGTGACACTTCTACCATTTTGGCAGTAGCCAGTGCTATTTTTTTTCATCCCTGACCGTAGATTACATAGTTCTAGAAATTCACGATACAATGAGATAAATTGTAATAAAACTATTTTTTACCAAACATGTGGCACAACGTCGACACGAACATTGTCCGCCATCTTCTCAAGCTTTTCGTCAATCAGTATTTCTCGCAAACACTTCGAACACGATCTATGCTTGACAAACACGCCAAACAGCACTGTACATCGCCAAATGTTTGGCAAACACAGTACAGTTTGACAAATTGATTGATCGTGTACGGCGTCTTAACACTTCAACTGTGTTGTTCCGAGCCAAACGTGTTGCCGGGTAACTCTTCTTGTAGAATAGGAAAACCTACAAATAATGAAAGTTGCGTGACCTAGCAGATTGATTTATTGCACATTGTCCTGTGGAAAGGTGTGGGGAAAAAAAGGATCATGAAACCACCAAAAATTGCTATATTGTATTTATTTACGGACAACCCATTTTAGTCAAGTGGCCGTCTTTTATTCAGTAACACATTAACAAAAACGTATAAAAAACAGTAAATGGCGAAATAATAAAGATGAATCATCGTACACAGCTGCTGTGTACCAGGCTTAAGGGTACACAACAAATACCATAACAGACTCGGACCCCACAGACACAACCACTCGCATGCCGCTTCTCAGTTCGAAGCACATGCCTCCAAATGGCGCTCACAAACCCAGACCTGTTTCTGCGCCACATCCTTCAGCACATCGTACACATCAGTCGATAGCGTGGACAACCAGCAAAGTGTGTCCTTCCAATCACGGACTAGACTGTTTCCCCATTGTACTGGTGGACACAAATTCTTCCACGTTCAGGCAAAAAACACGACAAGCCGCAAACACACAGTTCCGAATAAGCAGTTACACTGTTCAGTTCTGTGCTGCAGCCAGCTCAGTATATTTCTGACAAGACTACATTCCAACTAGGCAGTCCCTATTGTCAGAGTACTACGACTATCAAGATTCTCTGGATCATTCCTATCAATTATAGTGACAACATCATGGACTACAAAGATACAGAAAAGTGATTTACATTTTATCGTATTAGATTTAGGAGATCACATGCTACACATCAAACTTTACCCAAGTTATGTACCATTTTGTAACGTAGTCGTAATAAATACTGTTTTTTATTCCTTACTGCATTGCCACATTTAAATGCTATTGCCGCCCTGTAAGGCTAAGTTGATAGTTACGGCATGCATTGTGCCACATTTGCAGAACTTTTGCAGTAAAACCACTTCTCTGCTATCGTCTATGTTTGGGCTGAATTAATAGTAACATTCAGTTGAAACATTCCCAACAATAGCAGATATTGACGGATAAAATTACACCAACGTACAGCAAACTACCTTGGCGGCAAGTACAAAATTAATTTTAGTTCCAGTACCTAAGCAAAACTGTTCATTACAATACGCGCAAAGATATTAAAAATTAGTATACGTATGTATAGACATCACATACGTATAAATCTAAGATGAGAACCTGTCTCTCACATAAGAAGATTTCAAAAAATAACCTACACATTGCTCTGTAGTCAAAATGACACGGAGACACTGTTCTTAAACGTAGAAACAAAATCTCGGAAAACAACTGTCGGAACTTTCTACCAATCGTTCACTTCCACGACGACAGATATGCACTCCTTGTTCACAAATCCGTTCGAGAAATGCTATGTGAACGTCCTTGTCGTCGGAAAATCTGCGACTGCTGCGAATTAGCTTTTTCTATTGCCCACACAATGTCGACTGTGCTCGATGGCCTCCATCGCTGTTCAGCATTATACAGGTCAGTGCGGCTTCAGTCAAATTGATGGTATCATTTCGTTACAATTGGCCGGTGAATGTGTGCAATTCTGACGTTTTGACCCCAAGAATCCTGCTGACCTGCGTTCATTTCCAGTTGCCGTGTGATTTCAGTCCCACACGTCATGCGTCTCTGATGCGTACCGCAGGAGAATTGCTTCTGGAGGAAACCTGAAACATGTACTGCCTCTTGACAACGCTCCACTATCGTTCCTTTAAGCGTGGGAGGACATGCACTACTCACATTCCGAAGTCCCTTCATAGAGGCGTCCATCGCCTTATACTTATTTGTATTAGACACAAAGTACACAAACTGACTGAAATCTGGTTTCGCAGAACAGAGTGGATCAGGTTGTGGAAGGGGGCCAAGGTCAATTAGTGTCAGTTATACAAGAACGCACACAACGTTATTCCACAAACCTATGCACTGTTTTCTCTTTAAAACAACAAAGATCAGTTCACGGATGAGGTTCAAGTAACTTCTCCAGAATAAGTTTAAATGATTGCTTTTAAAACACCAGGATTTAGAGTAACGGCTGAAGGCCTTACTTAAGTAAAATTACGATATCTTCTTGGCTAAAGGCCGAAATAATATTTCGGATCGTCTAAGGAAATTCTTTAAAAGCCAAGCATTTACAAATTCCGGCTGAAGGCCGTATTAAGGAAAATTCAGGTTAATTCTTCGGCTGAAATCCCCAAAAAGATTTCTTTACATAATAAAAAGAGAGACTTTAAAGCTAAGCCTTTACACAGTACAACAGAAAAACATCTTAAGAAAACTTGAAGTATCTTGTCGGCTGAAGGACCAAACAATTACTTAAGAATAATTAGAGACAACCTTAAGATAAACATTTACAAAACACGGCTGAAGGCCGTTTCAAGAATTCAAGATAATTAAATAGAAACTGTACAGACAAGGATGTACATATTAAAGCCACAAGTTCTAAAACAAACGCAACAGAAAGCGTAAATGCAGAGCAACAAGAATTTTAAATGAAACGCAGCTGAAGGCCTAATCTCAAAGTTGTTATGAAGTTCGGCTGAAGACCATATATTAAACATAAAACAGACAATATTAATACACGGCTGAAGGCCTAGCACAGTACCTGCGACCAAATAAAATGACAATCACAAACAACAACCAGTGGTGCTCAGAAGTGTTCCAAGGGTCGCCCTGGGGAGGAAACTAACCCCAGTTTAGGTGAGACAGCCAGCCACGCGTAACACTAAACAATCTGGTTGCAGCACGACCTAAGGACGGCTGACGATACAACCAACGCCTAATCAGGTCCCTTCCACCCAACCAACAGTACAACCAAAAGTACCAGCGAAGACGAGGATTGCAGCAGGATTATGTCTTCATAAATGGCGTATGAATACAGCCAAGGCACTAAACACTCAGAGAGAAAAGAAGAACAAGTCCAAGCAGTCGAATTACACGCCGTGCCCAACAGCATCAACACGGCGGGGAAGACACCCTGCCGCAAAACTACGCTAACGACCAGGAGAGGTTCAGAAATGGCTCTCAGCGCTATGGGACTTAACATCTGAGGTCATCAGCCCCCTAGAACTTAGAACTACTTAAACCTAACTAACCTAAGGACATCACACACATCCATGCCCGAGGCAGGATTCGAACCTGCGACCGTAGCGGTTGCGCGGTTCCAGACTGTAGCGCCTAGAACCGCTCGGCCACTCCGGCCGGCCAGGACAGGTAACTGGAACGTTAACGGCCATAAGGCAGAAGATACCGCTGGTGCACTTCACTAATAAATTATAATCATTTCAAAGGTTAAACACCAAACAGAGAGACGGCTGCAAAATTTTACCGACTCCAACACACCATCACGTTGCTGCTTGCGGGGACAGCTCAGGATGCAACATGCAACAATCACCAATCAACGAAGAGATGTGACAACGGTTGAGCTTTCATGACAGGTTCACTGATTGCTCAATTCCAGTGTGCAGGTGCAGTGGGCGACAAACGCAGCAGTTCTCGCAGCTAGTGCCGCACAACTCCGACCGCCCGTGCACGCCGCCAGCGGCCCCGGCCTGATCACACGCCGCGGAGACTTCCTCGCTGCTCCGCCGCAACCGACCAACTGCCACATACACCATGACACGGAAATATAACTGCCACACCAAAGAAGTTACAGCAGTACCAGTATCGATAAACGCTGCTGCTGCCACTGACGGAGGCAAGTGAGCGACTCGTTCAGATAGTAACCAAGGGAGGAATAAGACGCCCCTCGATGGTGACAAAATGCCCAAAAGGAATAACGGCATTGACGTGAGCTGACCAGGGCTCACTGAGAGTCCATTGCACATTTCAGTATTATTCTCTCGCCATTACTCCCTACAACATATTGCCTCACCTAAGTCAATTAGCTTTCATGTCGTGCCATAGCTAGACACCAACTTTCTTTCACAGCACTAAATACACATATAATTTTAATAAATGTTATATCGTTACAATATTTAAAAAATATAAAGGGTGCCATAAGATGAGATACTGTCCAAACTAGTTGCAGAACAAAGATTTTAATAGTTTTGTGGTGGTCATACATGTTTTAAAAAAATCTAAAACCGACGAATGCTCACCTAACAACTCTTAATCATCCAGGAGCGTATACTGGAGACTTCGACTCGGCCCCAATTTTCGATACTGCAAGACTTTTTTCCGTGGTGTGAGAACTGCGAGGAGATGAAGTTCACAACCCCCGGAAGACTGGTGTGCCGACCCCACGACCTTCTGTACTGCATCCAGATGAGGCTACCAACAAAGGGCGGCGCGGCAACTCATCAGCTTTCACGACCGGAAAGCGGAGGTGGGATGTTTAGCCTGACACCATACACTCAATTTCCGAGGGAATAAATTACCTTCATATTTCAGTGGAGAGCGTACTGAAAGGCCTTCGGTACACACACCATCAGATTATTTGACTTGTCGCTCTAACGAAGTAGGCGAGTGCCAGCAATATGTCTCGTGGTCTCATCGTGGCGTGTTTATCTTCTGCCGTTAGGTCAGACGATAGAAATGCCACTTGCACGCTTAGAGTAGCAGATTGACGGTGACCAACTTTAAACAGAACTTGATTAATTTTCACACATTTATTAAAATAATAAAAATCATAGATATTACGTAACTTTATTCTGGATGCTATTTACAACTGACAATCTGAAATTCCTTTGGTCTTGGTACGTTAATCTTATTCTCAGATATCTCTGATACTTGACAAAGTGTCTATTCATTTATCTTCATGGCTATGTACAGGAATATGATGTTAGGCGCAGACTGAAACTTGACTATAGACTGGTACAGACTGGTGCAGACAAATGCAGACTGACTAATCGGAGGTTTGTACACTCGTTATAATACTTCGCGCATTCAGGTATCACTGCGCGAGTGTGATCTGCGAGGAGAAAAGGTTCTACGTTAGCTGCAATCTCATTGGCTGCGCAACATATTAATACTCGGATCGGCGGAAGCAGAATTTGGTCCGTCTCTAAGACAGCGCCATCTAGTAGTGCGGAGATGGACGAGCGCTCCGCCTGCGCTGTTGTGCTTAGCGCGGCGCGATCTAGTGGGAAAGTTGTGTACGCGCTGCCTACGCGGAACTATGTACACAACAATTTCATTGAAGTCCTTCAGTTCACCACCTCGTGTCGAAACACGAAAGGGGAACAGTCCACATGTAGCAAGCGACCAGCGATTTCCTGGTCTCCAACGTACTGTTATTTCCTCGCGGTGTAGGTGTCCACGTGGCCAATCTGCGCCGCGGCACACGCCACGCGCGGTGTTTTCGCAAACACAGCGTTCACCTGGCCAGCACGTGTTCGCTAGAAAGTGAAGGCGTACAGACGGCCAAGCTGACAGCGTGTTTGTTTCCGCGTCCGTCAGCCGCCTCTGAATGCACTGCCCGGACGTACACACGCTCCGCACTTCCACGCGGTCTTCTTCAGTTCCTCCGGCAAGAGCGACTTTCTTGTCTGTTGTGAATGTAGTAACTGAACTATTATTAATTCAGGCCAAATATCCGCCGCAGCAGAGAAGAGTTTCCCTGCTGTGATTCCTTAGCGATGGCTATTACACACTACGTTTACTAAACACCTGTCTGACAGGAGCGGCATTACAATAAGAAATGTGGCAAAAAAAGAGAAATGCGCTTAATAAACGTATTAAGCGTATGAAAATTAAAGCTCCCAAAATAGCCGCAATCAGGTATTATATTTAATATTTTACACGACACGCCGGCTTCGGCTTGATTGCCATTATCGAGTGACCTGTGATTTTTTTTCTAGTGTCACTCCAAAAGAAATGTACAATATTTTTGTAACAGTTTTCATTCTGCATGCGTGAAAGTTTTACAGTGTGTAGATACATCCTTCCCGCTCGTTTACAAACTTAGTTCAACCCGTTCCCGTCAGTGGCGCCGTCACAGCATGTGTTCGAGATGGCTGCTACACTTTACGTTCGTCAGAAGCAACGCGCTGTCATAGAATTCCTGTGAACGAGGCAGTGGGAAACATCCACAAGAGGTTGAAAAAGGTGAACGGAGATGCTGCCGTCGATCGCAGTACAGTTAGGCGGTGGGCAAGCAGGTTACTTGATGAAAGCGGGCACGGCAATATTGAGGATTGTCCTCGCAGCGGCAGGCCTCGTACTGCATACACTCCAGACAATGTGCAGAGAGTTAACGACTTGGTAACTGCTGACAGACGCATCGCTGTGAACGAATTGTCACGCTACGTTGGGATAGGGGAAGGAAGTGTTTGCAGAATACTTAAAGTGTTGACGTTAAAAAAGGTTCGTACCAGGTGGGTTGCCAGGATGTTGACAGTGGCTCACAAAGAAACAAGAAAAACGGTATGCAGCGAACTTTTGAACAGTGCGAGAATAGTGGAGATGAATTTCTTGGAAGAACTGTGACAGGTGATGAAACATGGCTCCATCATTTTTCACCAGAGACTAAGAGGCAATCAATGGAATGGCATCATGCAAATTCACCCAAGAAAAAAAATTCAAAACCACACATTCTGCTGGAAACGTTATGGCTACGGCGCTTTCCGATTCCGAAGGACTCTTGCTTGTGGACATGCCAAGTCAAACCACCATAAATTCTGATGCATATGTGACGACACTGATGAAACTTCAAGCTCGACTGAGTCATGTTCGACCACATCGGCAAAAGCAGGGTGTTTTGCTGTTGCACGACAATGCACGGCCACATGTCAGTCAAAAAACCGTGGAAGCGATCACAACACTCGGATGGGCAACACTGAAACACCCGCCTTACAGTCCTGACCTGGCTCCATGTCACTATCACCTCTTGCGGAACTGAAAGACACTCTTCGTGAACAAGGTTTGAAGATGATGACTCCCTTGTGCACGCTGCCAAACAGTGGCTCCAACAGGTTGGTCCAGAATTTTACCGTGCGGGTATACAGGCGCTGGTTCCAAGATGGCGTAAGGCAGTTGAAAGGGATGGAAATTATGTGGATAAATGAAAATATTGTTCCTGAAGGATGTATCTACACACTGTAAAACTTTCAAACATGTAGAATATAATATGGATTTTTAAAAAATTGTGTGCATTTCTTTTGGAGTGACCCTCGTAATTAAACACACACAACGCTGATGTAATATTTTACAATGCTGTACAATATTACGCCAGTGTTGTGTGTGTTTCATTCACAACGTGCAAAAGACCGAAAACCGACGGAACAGAGTCAATGCTACGAAAATAACATTGGTAATATTATCCATAAGTAAATCGTGGCAGTTTTACGTTTATATTTGCACAGGTACTTACGTCTAGTTGGACGACCATATTGCATCTCTCAACGAAATTACTTCCAAGCATAACCATAATTTCAGAATATGCGACTTCTGGAATATACAGAATCAGCTGTGACAACAGCCAACAATTTCTGTATTGGCCAAACCGGACGAAATTGTACACAAACACAAGAAACAGTGACCGTAATGCATGGAGCTTCTATTTACATCTGAAAACTCAACATCACAAACACGAGAAAATTGGAATTGCGATAAGAGTATTACAAACAACACCGAAAAGACTTAGTATGAACATCATCGAACAACAGAAAATATACATACTCATAAAAGAAAATATCCACATGAAATTGTAAATAAAGATGCACACTTGAAATCTAAAAGGAAAATAAAAACAATGGATTGTTGCATCATCTCTGGTAAGCTGTGTATACTTTGTAGACATATAGTAGCACTATCGTAGTAAAGAAGTGTCAGAGTATTGAACTGTCAAAATATTCCTGAAAAACGTACTTTTTACGTTTTGTATCTACAAAAATATACTTACCACGACTTTGGAAAGAAAATTAACTGTAGATACGACATGGTCCTCACTTCCAACTAGACGTAAGTACAACTGCAAATGTTTTACGTATAGTTAATCTTACCAACGTTATTTTCACAGGTCAAATGCTTTTTTATTCCAGTCTCTGATCACAAATGAATTCTTCAGACAATGACCGGTTTCAGTCTGTAATGACCATCCTCAGATCTTTTTTACACCACGTCCTAAAGTGATACGGCCGTATCACTTTATTATGTCGCAGTTGGTTTCACAGGTCACTTGATAATGACAATTAAGACGAAACAGGTTAGTCGTATAAAATATTAAATATATTGCCTTATTGCAGCTAGTTTGCGGTTTTTTTCATTGTCTTATATTTATTTATACTATGCTGTGGGCCCAGCGGAACGTAAAATATTAAATGTTACAAAATGATACTTTGGTACAATACGATGAGCGCAGGCTTTGATATTTTCACTACATTGCTCGTAATGTGCGGACACTGTTAGTGAGCCAAGTTTTCCGTAAACATCAGCTGCAAAGTCGGAATGCAGTCTTCAGAGTACTGCACTGAATGGATTGCGGACTGAACTGAGCTGTATAACTGATGATTTGTAGCTGTGTGAATGTCTGTCGGCACAAAAATTTCCCTGTTCACCAGAACAAGGCAAATGGAAAGTAGTGCATGGCCTACAGCACACCCTATTGGCTGTCCACACTATCAGAGGCAGGAAGAGGTCCGGTTTTCTGAGGACCGCATGGAACTTCGCGATAGTATCTTTGTACACACTAACGACTCTCGGACATACCGTGGGGTCGGGTGTGCCTCTGTCATTGGCACCCATGTCTTGCGATATCGGCTTCCGGCACACTGCTCAGTATTTACAGCCAAGCTCTTCGCCCTGTATCAGACCACGGAGTACATCCAGCGACACAGGCTTTTCAATTGGGTCCTCTGCTCAGACTCACTCAGCGCCCTTCAAAGTCCATGTGCGCTGCACACCGTCCGCCCCTTAGTGTAACGGGTCCAGGTAAACTGTCACTTGCTCACTCATGGTGGAGCCAGTGTGATGTTTCTGTGTGTCCCTGGTCATGTCGGTCTGCCAGGAAACGACGCTGCTGACGCTGCTGCCAAGGCTGCAGTCCTCGTACCTCAGCCCGCTAGTTCCTATATTCCCTCCGATGATCTCTGTGTTGCCGTCTGTCAGGAGGTGGTGTCCCTTTGGCATCGCCAATGGCCCTCCCTTCCCGGGAATAAGCTCCGGCTCATTAAACCTTTCCCAGAGGCTTGGACGACCTCCTCTCGGCCCTCCCGCCGGGACGAGATCATTTCATTGCGTATTGGCCACTGCCTTTGTAGCAATCATCATTTTAGAAGTAGCGCTACCCCACTACTTTGTACGCACTGCGCAGAAGTTTTACTGTCCGCCACTTCCTGACGGATTGCCCGTTTTTTAACGGATTACATTCCCGATTGGGTTTGCCGTCCGAGTTATCGGCCGTTTTAGCAAATGATGCTCGGGTTGTCGACTGCGTTTTACTTTTTATCCGCCAAAGCCATATGAGAAGGCCATTTAATTTTTAGTTTCTGTATGGTGTCTTTGTTAGTCCTTTCTCCACGTGTGTGTTTCTAGCTGTCTCCTCTGATGTCAACTGGGACTAAAGTATAGTCGTTTCTTAACTAATGGCTGGCTCTGAGCACTATGGGACTTAACAGCTATGTTCATCAGTCCCCTAGAACTTAGAACTACTTAAACCTAACTAACCTAAGGACAGCACACAACACCCAGTCATCACGAGGCAGAGAAAATCTCTAACCCCACCGGGAATCGAACCCGGGAAGTTTCTTAACTCTTCTCCGTCTTCGTGTTCTATAGTTTTGACTTGATCACGTATGACCCCAGTTGTTTTTTGCGCCCTCAACCGAAACACAACAACAACAACAACAACAAAATGTTCAAATGTGCGTGAATTCCTAAGGGGCCAAACTGCTGAGGTCATCGGTCCCTAGACTTACACACTACTTAAACTAACTTAACGCTTAGGACAACACTCACACCCATGCCCAAGGAAGGACTCGAACCTCCGGCGGGAGGGGCCGTCAGCAACAACAACAACAACAACAACAACATAGCTGAGAGCTAGTAGGCGGGTGACTGTCCTTGTGGTGCCGGCCTCTCCCGGTATTTGCTGTGTACCTGTTGTTTCATACACGATATTGTCTCAACTGCGTACTTGAGGCAGGTGTATTGCAGCGTCCCTGGCGTATTGTACCTGTACTGATACCTGCTTGTCGCGAATGGTCGTTTTCCTTCACATGTCAGCGCCAAAACTGCGTGTGTTGAGAATGCTGTCTGCCGTGCAGTTTGGTGCCTGAACGGTGGAAGCGAGGTTATGAAAGACCATCTTTATTACAAGAAGTTGAAATATATGGGACGGGAGCATAAAAAAATGGTTCAAATGGCTCTGAGCACTATGGGACTTAACATCTACGGTCATCAGTCCCCTAGAACTTAGAACTACTTAAACCTAACTAACCTAAGGACATCACACAACACCCAGTCATCACGAGGCAGAGAAAATCCCAGACCCGCCGGGAGCATAAAAATTAACAACAAAAACTGACACAGGTGACATTATATGGTGTTCTTGTGCTCTTCAGTTCGAAGACTGGTTTGATGCAAGACACTATATTAGCCTATCCTGTGCAAGCCTCATCTTTATGTAAACTACGTGCTTTTGTACCTGCTTATTGCATTCGTGTCTTGGTCTCTCTCCACAAGTTTTTCACACCCACATTTACGTCCATTATCAAACTGATGATTCCTTGATACCTCAGGATGTCTTATCAACTGATGCTTCCTTTTAGTCAAGTTGTACCATTATTTTTCCCCAGTTCGATTTAGTTGGTTAGTTACTCGAGCTTCATAATCTCCAGCATTCCTATGTACTATCACATTTCAAAAGCTTCTATTCTCTTCGTGTCTTAAATGCCTATTATCCAAGTTTCGCTTCCGTTGAAGACTACACTCTAGGCAAATACCTTCAGAAAAGACTTCCTAATACTTAAATTTACATTCAATGTTAACAAATTTCTTCAGAAACACTTTTTACCTTATTGCCAATCTGCGTAATATATCCTCTCTACTCCGCCAAAAAAATTATTTTAATTCCCATATAGCAAAACTCATCTACGATAACAGGAGCAAAAACATTAAAGAAAACATTATAAGGTAATATTATCTTCTGACACCTCAAATGTCAACACAAATTTCTTTATAAACATACATTATTACTTTTAATATGTAAATTAATGTCTAAAGTTCTTCCTTTGATTCAATTCTTTGGCTGCAAAACTACTGTGAAAAAATAAAATTAAATGGGGAAAATAAACAAGTGACTGATGCAGTAAAACGCTTAATTTAAAAGTTGCGGCAGATTAAAACTAGTGAGCTGCACCTAGACTCGAACTCGGGACTTTAGAACACATGCCCGTGAAAGGCAACGGTCCCTAGGACGGGTCTCAGCCTGGCTCACAGTTTCAGCCTACCAGAAAGGCTCACATCACTGCTTAATCTAGTGCTGAGTGAAAATTTCATTCTTTTCATTCATATTTATCAACAGTCTCAGACCTCATGATGCCATCCTTCACGAACACTTGCAAATGACACCATTTATCAACCAACTGTCATTAGCAGGCAATTAAATTTTTAAATTTCAGAAAAGAGGACCTCGGGGGCCTACGTACCTACTCGTACTGACTTAACTAGTCAGCAACACGTGCGCGTAACCCGGCAAAAAAGAATAAATTTCCACAGCTGATATCAAATAACCAGTTCTTCAACCACTAAATTTTAGTCGTGATACTGCAACACCAAATTAATAACATATTCTGAAGCTGTGCGAAGTGGCATAGTTGTGAAGCATACTCTTCGGTCACACCGTAAAATCTGCTTATTTTTCTTTGTCTATATTCATAGGGTCTTTATTTCATCCAGGTACGCCTTTCGTCAGCTATTCCACCATCATGTGGGGAGCATCTCTTACGTACCTGTTTTCAGTGGCAAGCATCGTTAATTTCTTACAGCAGCATGAAACGTGGCTGGTAGGTTGGGTTGCAACTTAAGAAGTGTCTCTGTTTCTTCAGGTGCGTATTGATGTTTTGGTAACGTGTTTTCCCTAATAATTTCCATCACTTTACTATGTATTAAGTTACCCAAGAAATGAAACAAAATATACAATAATTCGCAAAATAGTATATCACAAGTTGGAACGTGGGTTTCGTATGTAAAATTTCGGATTTCCAGCCTATCTTATATTATCAGCATCCATGAACGTTACTATTTCACCTTCATAAATCAAAAACACAGGCATGAAACTTAACAAAACTTATCTTCTTCACCTTCAGTATTGAAGTACATCACAAAATCTATAAGCTGCTGCTGTTTGGAGATTCCCGTTACGAACTCTTACGACTTGTAGAGGGGACAGAATACATAACATTTCGAAGAGGAACCCATGTACTGTTTCCGTTCTACGACGGTTTCAGTTCAGATGTGTGACGCAACCATGCCTGCTTAGGGAAAGAGAGAAGTCTCGTAGCTACTTGTCCTGGTACGCAATGGGGCAGACAGGGTGACGTGCAGCTGTACCACTGAATGTCCGTCAAGATATGCAGTTTCAGCACGATGGAGCACCACCTCATTTCTCACGTGCGGTTCGGAGACATCCCAACAGGCGATATGGTTACAGATGAATAGGCCGAGGTGATCCAATTTAATTCCTATAGATTACTTCTTGTGGGGTCGTATGCAAAGCTTACTTTACGAGACTCCTGTAGAGACAGAGGAAGATTTGCTGGCACGAGTTCTGGCCGCTGCACTACAAACTGAAGAGAGACCAGGTGGAATGGAGAGAGTATACCGGAGCACGCTTCGTACGTACGATGTCCGTAACAACGCTGGTGGTCGCCGCGTCAAACCGCTGTTGTAAAACAACAGTACTCTTCTGTACTTACAGTATGTTGGATTTTTTTTGTTTTGGAACAATGTAAACACGTAATGTTTAAATATTAATACAAACAAGCGTGCTTAAGTGATAAATGGATGTTTCCTTATGTTGCCTTTCGAATTGTTACCTATATACGAGTGTTGTCGAGAAAGTAAGTTCCCATCGGTCACTAAATGGAAACCACATTTAGATATTTGTTGGAGTGTTATAGCAAATTTCCAACACCATCGTCATAGAAGGCAGCCGCCTTTGCTTTCCGATAATTCTCTACGCTGGTCTATAGCGCGTATCCTGCGCCGGAGTGTTGTCTTCGTATCCAGCGTTTCATGTGAACAGAGGTGATACTCAGGACGAGCCAATTAGGGCTGTGTTGTGGGTGACCCTTCGTGTCGAAAAGGCTGCAGCGGCGTCTTCACTGCCCCTGCAGAGTGCGGCTGAGATTTGCCATGAAGAAGGAAGTGCGTGGCAGTTGTGTTATGTGGGCTGCATTCATTAAGGCGAAGCTTCTCAGCGTGCCCTCCCACTTGGCGGCAGACATCGTTGTTCTAGCCACCTTTACTGGCTCACAACTTAAAAGAGCGTCTTGATGCGATCGACGGTAATATTAGAGACACCACCCAACACGTCTGTGCAAAGCTTCATTGGGTTTTCACTGTGATATCCATTTCGCGACCGATCGCAACTTACTTTCTGGACAACCCTCGTAGTTTCTGAAGGACATAATCTTTACGCCAGCGATTGCTATAAGTTTATTACACTATCGCAATTTCGGCCTTAGGCCATTTTCAAGTGCTGATATTATGGCTTAAAGCCATAGTGTAATAACAAACTTATAACAGTCACTGGCGTAAAGATGATGTTCTTCACAAAAATTTTTATGACTGTGAATCCCAGCTACAACAAGTTTAACCCTCGTATTGTAATGTCACGCCTATTCAATTCCTCAAGAAAAAGCGGAAGAGTTAAACCGTCTCAGAACGGAAACTGTACTTTTCCGGACGTTGGTCCCCACTCAAAATATTATGTACTCAGTCCTCTCTACAGGTCCTAGAAGTTTGTAAGAGGAATCTCCGAAGACCCTGTGTACAATAATTCGGAAAATAACTGCTCACAAGTTGTCACTTGGGTTTTCATAAGTAAAACGTCAGGTCTGTAGCCTCCCTAATAATGTTAGTATCCGTGACAGTTACGATTTCACCTTAACAAATCAAAAACTCAGGGCAGAAAGGTATAAAACTTTTCAAAACATACTTTCTTCCCTTCACTATTTAAATACGAGGGTTGTTCAGAAAGTAAGTTCGATCGGTCGCAAAAAGGAAAACGCAGTGAAAACCAGAAACGTTTTATTTGCAACAGTTAGGTACACTTTCCACCTGCTTCACTATATAGCCGCCGCTCCAAATTCGAGTGTTGTCATAGTGTTGTATCAACTTTCCAATATCCTCGTCATAGAAAGCAGCCGCCTGTGGTTTCGGCCAGTATCTGCACTGGTCTGCAGCTCGTTGTCTGTGGAAAAATTTTGTCTTCATAGTCATCGGTTCTTGTGAGCAGAGATGAGATTCAGGGAGATCCAATTACGGACTATATTGTGGGTGAACAAACACTTCTCATCGGAAACTCTGTAGGAGCGTCTTCATTGCCCCTGCAGTGTGCTGCCGAGAATTGGCACGAAGGAGGAACTCCTTGTTATGTGGGCTGCATGACACAGGCGAAATCTCTAACCAGGCCCTCCCCCTTGGCGGGAGACGCTATTCCCTCCGCATCTTTACGTGCTCACTGTTCACTCAAAACTGAAAAGAGCGACGCGACAAGATCATTCGACGGGCATACTAGAGACACTGCCTAACACATCTGTGCAAAGCTTTACTGCTTTTTTCCAGTGGTTTCCATTTCACGACCGATCGGAGCTTACTTTCTGGACAACCCTCGAACATCATAAGATCTGTAAACTATGGGACATATGCAATGTTCGTAGGAAACAATTTCGAGGATAGTTCTGACAAGGGCTCGTGTTACGTGAAAACAGTCACGTCTCGTGATTTACACACTGCCGGAACCTGCGTTCAAATTCTCGAGTGGCGGGGGAGTCCAACCGTCCTTTTCCCCAGTATGTGTTTTAGCAGTTCTACGCAACGTGCACTTTACAAAGCAGGAAATCCGCCGTTTTCTTTCAACAGTCCGCAAAGGCGTCGCTACAGAGCAGCTTCTGTTAAGGCATCGATATCCCAGCACTGGTCGAGCGTCTGATCAGATTCGTTTCATAAGACGTCTGTTCAAAAAATTCCGTAACATTTGTAATTTCGCGCCAATGTTGTGTTGGCGCGAAATGCGGTTCGCATCCCTGCACACGCCTGTGTTTCTGTGTAACTGCCTGAAGTTGCATTATGTATATCTGTTCAGTGCTGTATTGAGTAAAACGTTGTGTTGCACAGCTTGCGAATTTCGAGATGGCAGAGTTAGAGGATCAACGTGTCTATATTAAATTTTGCTTGAACATCATCAAAACTTTTACAGAAACACACCAAATGATGCAGGAACCCTACGGTGATGAGTGCCTATGCTGTACTCGATGTTACGAATGGTTCTCTAAATAAAGACTAAAAACAGCTCGTCAGTTCTGATCAAATATCAAAGCCATGCCAATTATTTTGTTTGACGTTGACGGGTTACTCCATCATGAATTCGTGCCACAGGGACAACTTGTTAATTGATAGTACTATCGGGTTGTCTTGCGACGCCTGCGAGAAAACATGAGAAGGATACGGCCTGAAATGTGGCGAGACAATTCACGGCTATTGCGTCACGATAACGCACCCGCACATCTATCTATGTTGCTGCGTGACTATTGCACAAAAAGCGAAATCATTGTGGTGACACGTCCTCCGTACTCACAAGACCTGACACTGGCAGACCTTTTTTTTATTTCCGAAGTTGGAAACCCCGTTGAAAGGACGAAGACATGCAAAGATTGACGAGATAAAATTCGCAGACGGCGCTTCGTACGATCCAGAAAAGACTCGTACCAAGACTGCTTCCGGAAGTGGAAACGGCCCGTTGTGGAATTGTGGGCCAAGTTCCGAAAGTTTTTCAACAGACCTCGTACAAAGCTAGCTTCTACCGTATAACATCTCTACCACTGTGTATTCTGTAGGCGCAAGCGCAGTGATGAGGCGCTCGTGATTAAAATAAATGACGTGAAACCTGTAGCTTCGTTCTATCAGATCACCGAGAATGGCCGAGAGGCATACGACCCGAATACCAGTTGAAGAGATGGAGTTACTACGGCTGCACGCCCGTAATCTAATGGAAACATTTTAAGCTTGTTTTTTGTTGTCTCTTATGTTTAATCTTACCCTTGATGTTACCGTTCTCATGTAGATGACGGTTTATCTTAAGCTGTCTGCCCTAGCTGTCAGCGTGACGCATTGCCCGGGTTCGATTCCCGGCTGGGTAGGGGATTTTCTGCGCTCATGGACTGGGTGTTGTGTTGTCTTCACCATCATTTCATCCCCATCCGGCGTCCAGGTCGCCCAATGTGGCGTCGAATGTAACAAGACCTGCACCATGGCGGCCGGACCTGCCCCGCAAGGGGCCTCCCGGCCAATGACGCCAAACGCTCATTTCATTTCATCTTAAGCTGCCTGTGAGAACAGTCCTTGATTCCACACCATTGTAGTATCTGACGATACAGGGAAGGATTCAAAAAACTGTCTAATAGCTAGCTGACGGCCAGGCAGAGAGAGAGAGAGAGAGAGAGAGAGAGAGAGAGAGAGAGAGAGAGAGAGGTCTATTAGTACTGAAATAGAACGATTCGCGAGAAGCAGCAGCGCTTGTTTGCGTCAGCGCTATGTTGACTGCGGACAGACTCAAACATTTGTCGGCTGCACAGCGTCCCATTAGCCGGTAACCTACGGCCTTTATGTGCCGCCCTGCAGAGTTTCATATGGCCACGCCGGTTTCTGTCTACAAGGCTATGAACATCAGCGAGCCCGAGAGAGACAGAAATGTGAGTGCACCACCAGCTAAGCAAACAAGCACTACTCATAATCCCGCCAAGAGCTTCTCTATTACAGCATATTACCGTCTACTAACACCCTACCACGTATTCAGTTCCGTATAACACTCAGTGCTCGTTCTACGCGGAGTAGAAACAATACGTACTCAGCACTGAATGTAGACATAGCTTTCTCAGTGCTACATAAAGCAGACGTTGTTGCTTATGTGTTTCGCAAGCTGTGTGCATACAAAAGTTAAACGTTTTATTTATTTATTTATTACCGTTTGGTGAATTTACCACGCTAGCAGCTCACGTTGCGTAAGTGGTGCAGATGATTAAAACAAACTCGGTAAGTACATACAAACGACACAGTAGTTGATAGCAATTACCGTAACAGACAACAATCACATTTCGTTTATGTTATTGAAAAAAAAGTTCAAATGTGTGTGAAATCTTATGGGATTAAACTGCTAAGGTCATCAGTCTCTAAGCTTACACACTACTTAACCCAAATTATCCTAAGGACAAACACACACATCCATGCCCGAGGGAGGACTCTAAACTCCGCCGGGACCAGCCGCACAGTCCATGACTGCAGCGCCTTAGACCGCTAGGCTAATCCCACGCGGCAATATGTTATTGAGGAACATAAAGACAAAGAACAGAACAGATAAACGAGTTTGCGACAGTACCTTCTGTTCATACAATAACTAGCAATAGATATAAATTGAACACTACGTGGCTGTCCCCTGACAACGACTATTCACCAAATGCGTGAAAAATTGTTTTTGGAATGGCGCTGGAAAAATACGGAAGCATAAAGAGGTATCGCCTGGCACGGAAGCTATCGACGACAATAGGTAATTATAACTAACAAGGTGATTCAGCTAAGCGGTTCGTATTAGAAATTTCCTAAACCAATTAACACAAAGTAATTCTGTTTTCATCCTTACTAAACGACGTATAGTCTTTCATACCTATATTAATTACCGAGATATCCCTGTCAACTTCGCCTTTTTCAGTTGGAGCTATCTTAATTTCTGCTGCTGTCCAAAGCTCTAAATATTGTAATTACTGCGACACTTGTAATCGGATTCGCAGAGTGAAACGCCGTTGAATTCGTCCCTTTTAGACTAGCAGCGGAAATTACCATAATTCCATTTTAAGAAGCGAAGTTTATTAACTCCGTATCTAGATAGCTAAGAAAGCTGACTATATGTCGTTTGGTGACAACATCTGTCACATCTTGGTGAAAAAAGAATTACGATGTCTTAAACAGTTCCGGAAATATTTTGTGTGAACTGCTTAGCTGAGCTGCGTGTATGTGTAGGCTACAAACTATGCAAAAGCCCCTGACTATTTTAAAGTTTGTTGTTTTTTTTGGGGGGGGGGGATGCGAGGATAATGATGATGCTGGTGGCAGATCGGTGTATAAATTCGCTTAATCTCTTCCCTGGAGTGATTTGCTGATAGCGATAGCGGGGGACCCTGTACCCCTAGAGAGCTTGTCCCCAGGTGGCGGATAGGGGAATGCCTCTCAAATATGGGTGGTAGGACGGAAATGAAATACCTCCCGCGGACTAACAGGAAAACTGCCGTCCTGCAGTCGGGTGTAGGATGTAGGATCGGCGACAGACCCTCGTCACAGGCCAGCCGATACACTTCCGTCACATCATCATCATGGCTCAATGACGAAATACACACATCAAAAAAGTTGCGCATCTCCTCGGTTCGTAGAGTTCCGAAACCTGTACAGAAAATTGGAATAGAAAGATAAACAAAAACATCATTTCCACCCTCCTTATTGCTCATGAAAACCACACATTGCATGATGTACCACCATACAGCGAGACCTTCAGAGGTTGTGGTCCAGATTGCTGTACACACCAGTACCTTTAATACCCAGTAGCACATCCTCTTGCATTGATACCTCTACATACCTGTATTTGTCGTGGCATGCTATCCACAAGTTCATCAAGGCACTGTTGGCCCAGACTGTCCCATTTCTCAACGGCGATTTGGCGTAGATCCCTCTGAGTGGTTGGTGGGTCACGTCGACAAAAAACAGGCCTTTTCAATCTATCCCGGGCATGTTCAATAGGGTTCGTGTCTGGAGAACATGC
Organism: Schistocerca cancellata; assembly: GCF_023864275.1. Lineage (NCBI taxonomy): Eukaryota > Metazoa > Arthropoda > Insecta > Orthoptera > Acrididae > Schistocerca > Schistocerca cancellata. The sequence continues at coordinate 63,858,615 of NC_064637.1, read as the reverse complement.
AGGCCACTCTAGTCGAGCGATGTCGTTATCCTGAAGGAAGTCATTTACAAGATGTGCACGATGGAGGTCCAAATTGTCGCCCATGAAAACGAGTGCCTCGCCAATATGCTGCCGATATGGTTGCACTATCTGTCGGAGGATGGCATTCACGTACCGTACAGTCGTTACGGCGCCTTCCATCACCACCAGCGGTGTACGTCGGCCTCACATAATGCCACCCCAAAACAGCAGGGAATCTCCACCTCGCTTCACTCGCTGGACAGTGTGTCTAAGGGGTTCAGACTAACCGAGTTGCCTCCAAAAACGTTTTCGACGACTGTCTGGTTGAAGGCTTATGCGACACTCATCGGTGAAGAGAACGTGATGCCAATCCTGAGCGGTCCACTCGGCATGTCGTTGGGCCCATTGTACAGTGCTGCAGGGTGTCGTGGTTGCAAAGATGGACCTCGCCATGGGTGTCGGGAGTGAATTGGCGCACCATGCAGCCTATTGCACACAGATTGAGTCGTAACACTACGCCCTGTGAGTGCACGAAAAGCATTATTCAACATAGTGGTGTTGCTGCCAGGGTTCCTCCGAGCCATAATCCGTAGGTAGCGGTCATCCACTGCAGTAGTAGCCCTTGGGCGGCCTGAGCGAGGCATCTCATAGACATTTCCTACCTCTGTATCTCCTCCATGTGCGAACAACATCGCTTTGGTTCAATCGGAGATGCCTGGACACTTCCCTTGTTGACAGCCCTTCCTGGCACAAAGTAATAATGCAGACACGATCGAACCGCAGTATTGACTGTCTAGGCATGGTTGAACTACAGGCAACACGAGCCGTGTACCTCCTTCCTCGTGGAATGACTGGAACTGATCGGCTGTCGCTCCCTCCGTCTAATAGATGCTGCTCATGCGTGGTTGTTCACATCAGTGGGTGGGTTTAGTGACATCTCTGAACAGTCAGAGGTACTGTGTCTGTGATACAATATCCACAGTGAACGTCTATCTTCAGGGGTTTTGGGAAACGGGGTGATACAAAAATTCTTTTTATGTGTGTGTAAAGGAATGGAAAAGGCTAGGGCGTCGCCCCCACAGGCGATGCGCGTCATCCAGGCCCGAATGGCGTGCGGAATGAGCAATGGTTACCGACTTTTTCGGAGAGAGGTCGGCTAAAAAAGCGAGCTATAGTAACAAAATTTGCCACTCTAATGTCGGCCCCACGACAGGAAGAGCACGTGAAGTTGGTTGGTTGGGATATAAAGGGACAAAACTACAGGATTATCAGTCTCTTTTTGCTGACAAGCAAGACTCAAGGTACAAAAACACCTGACCACACCTAAACACGTGAAGTAGCGGTAGCATTAAAAAGGCGTAAAATTGACATATGCACAGTGCAGGAGACCAGGTGGAGTGGAGCAAAATCACGAGATACCGGTGATGGATATAAAATCATCTATAATGGCAGCCCAAAATCAGTCACTGGAGTTGGGATAGTTATTAGCTGGAAATTGCTGGACTCTGTTGCAGAAGTAGAGCGATCTGACGACCATTTGATGAAAGTTGTCTTGGCTACAGACGAGAGGAATATCCATATATTCTCGTGCAACGCTCCGCAAACAGGCTGGACGCAAAAGACGAAAGATCACTTTTGGATGTTGCTTGATGATAATATATTAGAAATGCCACCTGAAGATACTCCCGTCGCATCTTGTGCTCTCAATGGTCATGTTGGTTCAAATGCAGATGGATACCGATGCCATGGCAGTAATGAGGCTGGATATAGAAACGTAGATGGGGAGAGAGTATTGAACTTTGGAAAAACACACGAACTAGCCATCAAAACTCTTATTTCCAGAAGAGGATGTCCCACCTTTGGACTTACTACAGTGGTAACAACATGAGCCAGGTAGATTTCATTTTTGTACGGCGACGCGACCTACACTTCGTTATGGATGCAAAAGCCATTCCATACGAAACAGTTACAACACAACACCGCCAGCTAGTTGTCAAATTGCGCATCAAACCTCCAAATCAAAGGAAGAGAGAATGCAGTGGCCCAGTGCGTACTAAATGGTTGCGACTCAGGGAAGCAGAAAGAGACATTTCATCCATCATTCTTCCCGCTATTTGACGTACGAATGGCTCTGAGCACTATGGGACTTAACATCTGAGGTCATCAGTCCCCTAGAATTTAGAACTACGTAAACCTAACTAACCTAAGGACATCACACACATCCATGCCCGAGGCAGGATTCGAACCTGCGACCGTAGTAGTCGCGCGGTTCCAGACTAAAGGGCCTAGAACCGCTCGGCCACACCAGCCGGCCTTACTGACGTAGGAACATGACATGCCGTGAAAGACCGTGTCATAGCAACGGCCCATGAAAAATTAGGCACCATAAAACAAGGCGACGTAAAATCGATCGCCAAACATGGGTCTGTGCTGAGGAGATGAAGAAGGCTGTGCACTTTAAAAAGCAGCTATATCAAAAGTTCCTCACTTCTAAGACAGATAAAAACTGGAAGGATTACCGTGAAGCTAGGAATGCAGCAAAGAAGGCAGTTGCGGCAGCCAAATGAGCCCACTTCAGTGAAGCCTGCGATAAACCAGAAACACCTACCGGAGGACGAGAAATTTATCGACTGGCGAAGCACAGCCGTAAACAAACTGCAGACATTGAAAAATTCTGTGGAAACAATGATGAAGGCAAACTCATCACAAAGAAAGTAGCAGAGCGATGGGGGAAATACTTTGAGGATGTCTGCAATGAAGAGTTTCCACATGCTCCAGGTTCAGTGTTAACTCCAGTAGAGGACCCACTGCAACAGTCACCAAGTATGAGGTTGTCGAAGCATTACGGAAAATGAAAAATGGAAAGGCAACGAGGCAATATGATTTTCTTGCAGACTTGTGGAAATCAAAACACTGGTAGTCAGATGAATGGTTGACGAATTACTTCAATAAGATCATTGAGGAGGGAAAGATTCCACCTGACTGGACATGTAGCACAGTTCCAATTTGGAAGCAGAGGGGAATTCCAGCTGAATGTAACAACTACTGCCTAATACGCCTTTTGTATCCGAGCGCATCATCGATAAAAGGATCTGACAAATTATCAGTCTCTCCATCAATCAATGTGGATTCGTGAAGGTCTGTGGGACGACAGATGCTACCCATGCAGCTGGCCTGCTTATCGAAAAGCACCGTGAGAAGTCGAAACATCTACACTTTGCCTTTCTCGGCCTCGGAAAGGCCTTTGACCGAGTGCCACACAAGCTAATGTGGCTTGCCCTGCGAATGCATGGAGTACCTGAAGAGCTTGTTGGGTGGGTCAGACTGCTGTACCAGAACCCAAAGAGCCGGACACAGTCAGCTGCCAGACTATCTGACGACTTCCGTATTTCCGTGGAAGGCCAGAGATCTACTCTCTCACCGCTCCTATTTAGCACTGTCATGGATACCGTCACAAGAAACCCGCAAAGAAACCTCGCCTGTACGCTGTTGATGTGCTACTGGCCAGTGAAGGTAACAATGGTCTACAACTTCAAGCCTGGAATGACTGCCTTGCAGATGTAGGACTACAGCTCAATGTGTTGAAAACATATACCTTTCCAAAGATTTAAATGACTATAACCATCATAATCAATGGTGTTGACTTCCCAATAGCAAGGACTTTTAAGTACCTGGGCTCTACAATTACTGACGACGAAAATCTCAGTGCAGAAATATCCAACTGCCTTAGCAGCGCGTGGCTCAAAGGGTGTTTCGTTACTGGAGTACTATGCGACAAGAAAATTCCAAAAAGGCTCAGATCAAAAGTATACCGATCGGTAATCCGTTCAGTTGCACTGTATGGGGCTGAATGCTGGCCTTCAACAAAGGAAGTAGAGCAAAGACTTGCTGTTATGGAGACGAAAATGCTTAGGTGAACATGAGGATTAACACTGCATGACCACGTCACAAACAATGGAGTTCGAAGGCTGTTCAGTGATGCACCAATAGTAGACAAAATGAGAGAAAGCCGCCTACGCTGGTACGGTCAAGTCCTTAGAGCAGATGAGACAACAGTGGCAAAGACTAGCTTCAACCTAAATGTAAATGGGAAACGGTCAACAGGACGACCAAGGCAGCGCTTGCTAGACACCCTGCATGAAGACCTCAGGATCTAAGGCCTCCACCCTGATCAGGCAAAAGATCGCAAGAAGCGGCGACAACGAGCCAAAACAGCGGACCCTGCCAGCACACGGGACAAACGCTAAGGAGGAGGAGGAAGAGGAAGAGGAAGAAGAAGAAGAAGAAGAAGAAGATAGCGCGGACGTGAAAAGACTACATGATTTATTTATTGCCTACTTAGCCTGATCACATTAGGGCCTTAAGGCTCTCTCTTACATCTGATCAGGACAACAAATACCAAAGATATTATAAAAACATTCATAGTAATACAATAATAATAGACACTAATGATAATAATAATTATTATTATTTTTATAATTTAATAGTTCATACTAACAAATAATAATAACGATAATAATAATAATAATAATGTAAACGATAATAATAGTAAAACGGCATTGAGTAATACAGATCAGTTTAGTACATTTGGGTACATGTTTAATATCATAGAACCGGAAGGGATAAAGAAAGACAAGATTTAAATGACAGTAGCAGTGGCTGTTAGGAAAGAACAGAATCTAAATGTATATCTCTGCTGACATGAGAAAGGGAAAAGTTGTGGAGGAGGGAGGGATTGACGACAGTGAGCTGCAGACTAGTATTTGGGGTAGAAGTTGAAGGTGGGCCATTAACTGTCTTTTGAAGTTTGTAAGGAATTGAATTTCTGCAATGATTGGGAAGACATAGGTCGGCACGCAGTCATGATAATGTCCGTAGGCAAGAGTGATACGGTCGAAATAGCATACGTCATAAATGTATCGTACACACAAGCATTCATCTCCAGTTCTAACCTGAGTGAGCTTTCGTTCGAAAGTCCTTTAAGAATGACATCACCATAGTCAAGTGCGGGGAGTATATTAGTGCCTCTATGACCTTTTCTTTTAAGCTTTAAATCACCTTCTGATGTTAACTATAATCGGATGGCTTAGCAGCGTTGTGCAAGCTTTCGTTTCAGTTGGACGTTACTTGGACGACCATCTCCCTAACCCATCTCTGCAATCCTACCGCAGGAAAGGGAAAAATGAAATGATTGTATGACATTACTGATCGGGAGTTGAGGTTGGTCGACCGCCTAGTGCAAGTCTTTGTTGCGCCATTTCGGGGCTTGAGCGTCTTTGTAACAAAGATGAGATGAAATGTTAAGGACTAAAACACCCAGTTCCGAGCAGGAAAAATCTCCGAGACGGTCAGGAATCGAACCCGGGATCCTGCGACCACCAACGTTTAAGCACTAGACCACAGAATGCCGAATAAAGAAGAAACGGGACCTACAGTTTCACGTGGGATCCGAACACCTGACTTTCCTGGTGATTTTTCATATCACTGAGGGGTGAAGGCTAGGTTTAAAGCCAGACTGGAAAAGTTCCGTGCTTCGACTAAGATTCGGTCCAGCGATCTCTCTGATTCGAGGCACGCACTTCGCCACTAGACCGCCAGGCCCGACTACCTTCTGTTGCTCAGTCGCACGAACGCGACTGGGAGTGCAATGCTTCTCCTGTGAAAGCAACTGGAGAAGCTTCTTACGACGGGATTTAGGTGCCGCCCGTCTCATGTCCAATCCGTAAACCGCAATCTTATGGAAGGGTGGAACGGGGGTGTAGTCCGTTGCAGATATCACTGTAAGCCGCCCTGCCGTCGTCTTTGTTCTCATACTCCTTTCCGTATCATATATGACTTCACTGTAAGGTCAGTGACGTGGTCGAGTGCATTGAAATCGGACTTAAGCAAGTACCTGTTGTGCGTTTTTTTTCTTTTTTTTTTGGGTGGGGGGCCTTCTGACATTATCCACTCGGCCAGCTTCCAGTACGCGATGTATTACAGTTTAAAAGGTACCTCCAATCACTGTGATCACACACATGTACCCGAAACTCTCATAGAATATGTACATTGGTTTATACAGGAAAATTCAGTCACGATGCATTCAGCTGCTAAAGACTGATATACAAGGCGTTTTGTTAAGTCTGGCAAATTCCATAAAACAATGGAATATTTTTGTTGTACCTTTATGGCTGGTAAGCTTGATTATTCCAACGATCGTATAAAGAATTACAACTATACATAGCGAACACTTCATTGTTGGCAGCCGTCTAAATTTGTGTGTCGACTGCGACTGAAAGTGCAGGAAACCAAGTTTTGGGGTGTTATTAAACAATTTAGTTTGAAGGGATGGACTGCCGCAGAAATGAAAACAGAACTGGAAGACGTTCATTGGACAGCATTTACTTTGAGATTAGTGAATTTAAACGTGGTCGGACAAGCACCGTAGACGACCCGCGCTCCAGCCATCCAATGGAGGTCACCACAAATGAAATCACTGACAAAAATCCATTATGTAATACAAAACCATCGTATAAAAATTCGTGCCATTACTTAGATTGTAGGCATCTCAGCTGAGCGAGAGCATAATATCCTGCACAGAGAACTGGCTATGCAGAAGCTGTGCGCTAGGTAGGTCCCTCGGTTCCTCACAGACGACTAGAAGCGCTTTAGGCACATTTCAACACAACGTCTGGCGATGTGTAAGCCGCAAGACCTTTTGCGCCGCCTCGAGGCTGTTCATGAAACTTGGACATACAAGAGTCGAAATGGACAGTGCGCCGAAGAAAGCAAAGACCATTTTTTGAGCTGGTAAGGTTATGGCCTCTGCTTTTTGGGATTCCCAATGCAAGATAAAGAACCATAACTGGACCCTATACTTCATTGTTTGATTATTTGAAACTTTCGTCGACTGAAATAAAGACAAGGCTGGCAAGCAAAAAAGTGCTCTTCCACCAGGATAATGCTCCATCCCACAGATCAGACATCAGTGATAACAATGGTGAAAGTGCACGAATTGCACAAATTACATCGAATTGGATTCTCCCCGTTTCTTAACTTTAAATTTTGCTTTACCGGAAGAAATTTTCATCGAACGACGAAGTGACAGTTGGGAGTCAACGAGTATTTTGCAGAATTTGACAGAACAGATTTTTCTGATGGAATGAAAAAAGCTGGAGGACTGCTGGAACGCGTGTATGTCTCTCAAAGGAGATTGTCGAGCAGTCAGGTGGATTGTATACGAAACACACATTTTTCTTGCCTTTTTACCGCAATGATGGAACCACCCTCGTATGTGTGTACGCAGTGATAGATCAAGCGTTTTGAGTAGCGACTTCCTATTTTCCTCCAAGCATCTAGCACTGCAGCGATTTGGGGTCGTGTGGTATCGCAATGGGCACCCAAAATGATGCGGTCGACGTCCTACGCGCCGCAGTCACATAAGAGGAGAATCATCCATTTGCACCAGACACAGGTGCAGTCTGAACCGTCCGTGGTTGAAGTGGTAACCAGAAACTTCCTGTGGTGCATACCAAGAGAGTACCACGGTCGTGCAGGGATAAATGTGGTAGCGTAGCTGCATAATACCTTCCTTTTGGTTCGTACGATAGGCGCCACTTACTGTTCCACAAGGTTCTGATCTACTGCCGCAAGTCTTGCAGGAGGTCTCACAAGGAACATGCTGGTACGCCTTTGTCCCATGGTGGATGGCGCTCTTAGCAAGAGCGTCCACAATTCCCTTACCCTGCTGTGATTTTCTTGTTACGACGCTGTAGCGCTGCAATAGTCTGTGATCTCGTACACCAAGTAATTGTTTGTATTGCTCCACTCGCGAGTTGCACTAGGTACTCATTTCGTAGCAGTCCTTGGCGCACTAGCATTCAGAGAGTTCACCCATGTTCTATATATCTGACCTTAACCGTCTACTGCATCATATGAACATCGTTGTAACAATAGGGTTAAATGACCGAGAAAGAATAAAACCAAATGAACAGAATAGTCAGTAGCATAAATGACCGAGAAAGAATAAAACCAAATGAACAGAATAGTCAGTAGCATAAATGACCGAGAAAGAATAAAACCAAATGAACAGAATAGTCAGTAGCATAAATGACCGAGAAAGAATAAAACCAAATGAACAGAATGGTCACTCTCCAGATCCCGGAAATCCGAATGAAGTGGGATGTAGGAATACGTTCTGTGAATGCTGAGCAGGTTCCACGGGTCATTTTGTACTCTGTCTCCCTGACTTTTAGGAACATCCTGGACGTAGATAGTTTCATTGGGATCTTGGAATAATTGTAGTAAAACCACATCTATGGACTGGAATTAATATTATGGCTTGCCATATTTTGAAGAGTAGTTTCTACACTTCGCTCAAGACTAAACCGGGAATATCCAAACCAATAAATCAATTCAGAAGATCTTCATCTTCGTGATTAGTGTGCTATTCACAATAAAGTGCTCGGCAGAGGGTTCAATGACCCACCTTCAAGCTGCCTCTCTACAGTTTCACTCAACGAACGGCGCGCGGGAAAAACGAGCACTTAAATTTTTCTGTGCGAGCCCTGTTTTTATTTTATCGTGTTGATCATTTGTCCCTATGTAGGTGGGTGCCAAAGAATGTTTTCGCAATCGGAGGAGAAAACTGGTGATTGAAATTTCATGAGAAGATCCCGTCGGAACGAAAAACGCCTTTGTTTTAATGATTGAGACTCCAATTCACGTATCATGTCTGTGGCACTATCTCCCCTATTTCGCGATAATGCAAAACGAGCTGCCCTTCTTTGTACTTTTTCAGTGTCATTCCTCAGTTCCACCTGATGCGGATCCCAACTGCGCAGCAGTACTCCAGAATAGTGCGGACAAGGGTGGTGTAAGCAGTCTCTTCAGTAGACCTTTACACACCTTCTAAGCGCTCCGCCAATGAACCACAGTTTTCGGTTTTCTCTACCCACAATATTATCTATGTGATCGTTCCAATTTAGGTTATTTGTAATTGTAATCCCTAAGTATTTAGTTGAATTTACAGCCTTCAGATTTCGGTGACTTATCGCGTAATCGAAATTTAGCGGATTTCTTTTAGTACTCATGCGAATAACTTCACACTTTTCTTTATTCAGGGTCAATTGCCACTTTTCGCACCACACAGATATCTAAATCATTTTGCAATTCGTTGTGGTCATCAGATGACTTTACAAGACGATAAATGACAGCCAGCCGGAGTGGCCGAGCGGTTCTAGGTGCTACAGTCTGGAACCGCGCGACCGCTAGGGTCGCAGGTTCGAATCCTGCCTCGGGCATGGATGTGTGTAATGTCCTTAGGTTAGGTTAGGTTTAAGTAGTTCTAAGTTCTAGGGGACTGATGACCTCAGAAGTTAAGTCCCATAGTGCTCAGAGCCATTTGAACCATTTTGATAAATGACAGCATCATCTGCAAAGAATCTAAGACGGCTACTCAGATTGTCTCCTATGTCGTTAATATAGATAAGGAACAATATAGGGCCTATAACACTTTCTTGGGGAACGCCGAATATTATTTCTGTTTTACACGCTGACTTTCCGTCTATTACGACGATCTGTGACTTTTCTGAGGAAATCACGAATTCAGTCGCGCAACCGAGGCGATATTCCACAAGCAAGCAGTTTGATTAGAAGACGCTTGTGAGGAACGGTGTCGAAAGCCTTCTGGTAATCTAAGAATATGGACTCAATTTAACATCCCCTGTCGATAGCACTTATTACTTCATGAGTATAAAGAGCTAGTTGTGTTTCGCAAGAATGATATTTTCTGAATCTGTGCTGACTACGTGTCAATAAATCGTTTTCTTCAAGGTACTTCATAACGTTCGAATACAGTATATGTTCCAAAACCCTACTGCAAATGGTAAGTAGTATCACTTCCAAAGCAGTAACACACTAACTAGAACTGGAATTTATAGAGGCAGAGTAAAATGATACTGATGAGCAACCACATAGGGAAGCATGTACTCTAATCTTGGCAACGCAAGTATATACCGATTGACGTCATGTAGAGCAGGGGTAGTCAAACCATTTTCACCTACTGCCCACCTTTTTATCTCTGATAGCAGTAACTTTTTTTAACCGCCCACCGGTTCCGCAGTAATTGTGATTTATGAAGAAGGGAACTACCTGTGCTTTGTCAAGTTTATAAAGGAGAGTTACACTAAGTTAAAGCATATATTAATAGTTAGTTACCAAAATAAATTATCCACAAATTTTTATGAAAATCTACGAAAATGTTTTTAAAACCCATTACGGCTACCGCCCACCATGAAAGCTGGAACGCCCGCTAGTGGGTGGTAGGGACTAGGCTGACTATGAGATAGACTACTATATTATTAAATAGGTATATATGTATGGTATGTGTAGTTACATTCATTTCTATCTTGGTAGACCCTGAGCGAGGTAACCAGTTATTTGCAGGAGCCTTAAGCAATGATTCAAAGTGGAAGTCATTTAGTTACTTATCATTTGTTTCCTCCTTAAGATTTATTAATCTATGCTATAAAAGTGAGCTACTTCTACACATGTGGTACGACGAACAGTGGATGGCATTTGAATTGCAGAATAAACGGCCTACTTTAGCGTTTAAAGGTGGACTGGCTAGAATTATGGCAACATTCTGAGTTGGACAGTACAGTGATTTTGTTCTTTCTAATCCAAATCCCAGAACTGCAGATTTTGGGCAACAGCTGTTACGATGGGTAAACCTCGGGCTGCGTGGTAGTTTGAACAGGACGGCCTTCACAATCGGCCCTTAATCTTTCGATACGGGCTAACCGCGTCAGACCAGGATGTTTACAGACCAGCCTACTCGCTCCAGTTGCTGTCCTTTTGTCGTCCTGCCAAGTATACAGACGTGACGCTGTGTTTCTTTGGACGACGTTGGAAATCGCTCGCTGATAGGCCCCTTTCTAAAATCCGGTAGGGGAGGGGTCTGAGGGGGGAGAGGGGGAGAAGGGACTGTGTCCTGTGTAGTGCGTTCAGACCACCGTCATCTAAAGGCTATACACAAAATTAAATTTGCACGGAACCCTCCCACCGCGTGTCCTACCACACGTGGCCAGTTTTTACAGGTGCTGACTCCATGCGATAAACAAACTATGTACTCAGGTGTGGGACTGCTTCGTTTGTGCCATAAATCACCTCTGCATTGTGTGTGTGTGTCTGAAGATGGTTGTGGCGGACAGAAATTAATTATCAGATGTATTTAGGAAATTTGTCGTGTTCCGTATGTGGAATAAAATAGGTGTAAGTGTAACTGTTTTCGAAGTGCCACAGTGTTGAAGAGAAAGTCGAGACGAGCAATTTGATAAGACAGACTCGTATCAAGTCGGGAAACAGCTTCATGCTGCAAGAAGCACCTAAGGTATACTGCGTGCCCTAGCGCGAAATCTGCAATAACTTTTCGGACTCTTCTCGAGAACCACCAGTCCTACAGAAGAAATGTGACCTGTTTGTAGGAAATTTAATGCAGCTTAAATTTGTACTGGAATGGCGCTTTCGCTAGTGGCCGTGGTTTTCCGGTTATTCAGGAAAAAACGAACAAACGCGACATTCAAACGCACCCCGAACACCCATCCCCCCCAAAGATCAGAATTTTCAGTGTGCTATTCGTGGCGCTCCTTCCTACCACTGTACGAAAGATTTGCAATTAAACGAATTATTTCCCACACATTACCTTGTTTTTGTCATCAATGACAGGGCTACTACGCCGCCACCTTAGCCGTGCGCTTACAAATTGTTAAGTACTTGTAAATTTTACCTCCCAGTTCTATTTGCAGCATAAAATTAACAACACAGCCGTTTTATTTTTTGGGCTTTTTGCTACAAAACTACTATGCTTGTAAGGGTTAAGTTTAAATCGAACTGTAAGTGTAATTAGTATTTACATAATGTTTACAAAAGTCTTTTTTCTTTTATATTTCTTACGGTAAAGTCCAAAAACGGGCTAGCCGACTAAGTCGGTGGCGTAACAGCCCTGTCGACGGAGACCAAAAATGGCCAAATATTGGAATCAATTCTTGTAGTCGCAAATTTTTGTAGTGGTGAGAGTGCTCTGAAAAACTTACTAAAAATTCTGACCGGTGGGGGACGAGTGTGGGGTTGGAGGTATGTTTTGTGGTCACTTTTATACATTTTCCTTGAATAAAACCGTTGGCTTTAGCAAAAGCGTATCACAGTAATCAAACTGAATGAGAGTTGAGTCCAAATCTGTATTGTGATGGTAGCTTCATTCAGTCACAATGTAGAGGTGAGAAACATTTTATTTAGCCTTAGATGGACAAAGATGAATTGAGAAACATCTGTCAAACGTTTTGTATGTGCCACGGATTCACTTCAGTTTCTTCTCATTCAGAACAGCTCTTGACAACTGAACAACATTTAGAACAACATTTTGAACAACATGCAGACTCTTCAATGGAGTGCATTTAGTTGCTGTGGGAGTTCGTAAAGAAAAGTTACATAGGATAAAGTTAAATATATCACTGAGTGAAAATGATATTATTCAATCAAATATAACTACTAAGGCAGATCTTAAGAGCTGACACAGAAGACTTGCACACCAAAACTTTCCCCATGTAAAAAAAATTTTTAAAGATGAACTAATTCTCAGTTATAAATAAAAGAGTCTCATCCTGCAGGATGGATTTGTAACTTTTTTATTACATGAGTGATTTTTGGGATTCCATTCCCAACTTCAAATGCGCCCAGTCCGCCGAGCAGCGAGGTATATTTTCGTATAGCGGACATGGGGCTTGCACGCTTGCTGTCGGTTGACAGTCAGCTGTGATTGGGAAAATAATAAGTAACATGGACCAATGCGTACTTTGAGTCCAGCTGAAGATCGGAATGGGATTTCCGAAATAGTCATTTAATAAAAAATGAGTTATAAAATCAACCTGCAGCCATAGGCTATTTTATTCATAATTGCGAATCATATGTGGCTGCGGTCTCCCTATCCGCTACGATGGATAGTCAAGATACTAAATAATTCAGTTTATGGATGAAGATAAAATCTTGTGTGAGGATTGCGTTGTGGGCAAAATTCTTAAGTTGCCCGTCCACAAAAGTGACTCAGAGTCAACAAATACAGGTCACCTGGTTCACAGTAACATTTGTGGGCTGTGCAAGTTAATTCAGACGGTAGTGAGAAAATTGTCAAGAAAGAAGACGAACCGTCCCTAATATCTAGCTATTCTCATCGACAATTGTCTTGTTGTATTGGAGTCTAGAGAAATCATCACTATTGTTGAATGATTTGGAGCAGGAATTTTAACTACGAGCAGTATTAGGCATTATCTCGGTTTACAAACAGAGCAGTTCTAAGATGGCTCATCTTCTTAAATGAAGAGGCATATTTGAGTGTTGTGCTGCAGCGGTACAACATTAAAAACTGCAATGCCGAGGCAGCATTTGCTGACCGTGATCAAGTGTGCTCTGAGTAGGGAATCAGTTCAAAAATTATCCATGTTCCATACCATCAATCTATTGGATGCTTGCTCAATGAGTGGTATCGAATCGATCAATCCCTGTCTCTCCCCTTATGACCGGTCCGATATCACTTTTGGTTGCTTTTGTGCGTCGCCGTTGTTTCGGGGACCTTGTTTTCTATTGTAAATGCAAGTCTCTTCATTTCTTATACTTTATCCCTCTCAACTTTTCTAACAACATTCGGTACGCTGTTAAGGCACTCCAGAAAGCTTGTCAAAAATGGTTCAAATGGCTCTGAGCACTATGGGACTCAACATCTTAAGTCATAAGTCCCCTAGAGCTTAGAACTACTTAAACCTAACTAACCTAAGGACATCACACACACCCATGCCCGAGGCAGGATTCGAACCTGCGACCGTAGCAGTCCCGCGGTTCCGGACTGCAGCGCCAGAACCGCTAGACCACCACGGCCGGCAAAGCTTGTCAGCCTGGTATATTTTTACATCCAATTTAAATACAAAATGAATAAAGCTAAATACTTAGAAATGTAAAAATAATACAATGAAACAAATTATTGCATGAATACAAGTTTTGTCGACAACGTGGAGAAACAAATAGAGCATTTGTTTCCGTAGAAATATTCAAATCTGTGTCTATGATATAGGATTATCTTTAAACTTTTTTTCGCGACATTGGTTTGTTGTAGAAGGAACTGGACTCGTTATCCTCAGACTGTTCAAAGTTGTAACTGTCGGAAGTTTTTGAGAACGAGGATTGATTCTCGTGAAAAACTTAACGTGTGAAACAATGATTATTTTTGCAAGTCTCTGAATGAAAGTTATCAAATAAACCGCCACGTTAAAAAAAAAACTGAAAACCCCAGAGGTGAGTAATGGAATGTCAGAATTTATTATTGCTGCCCATGGTGTACCGAAGCCGTTATAAGTATTTAAGCATGTCTTAATACCATCACTACCATCTAAACATTTATATCATTGTGGAAAAGTGTGTTTGAACTGTAATGTTGACTTTTTGTTCAAGCTTTTGGTAGCTAACTTAGCATTTGAAATCAGTTTCTCAGTACACAGTGCTGGTTAGCACTTCGAAAAACCGGACAGAACACTGGACTGGTGTGAAGAAAACCTTAAAGTACACAAAGAGAATAATCGCTAACGGCTTACATCTTGTAAGGAGTGGGGGTATTCGTTTGTTTTAAGTACTCAGGCAATACGGCAGATGTTTTTTTCTAGAATCAACCACAGGTTTTGTCATTAATCTTTGTGACGCCACCAAAACTTTGAAATTTCAGAGACAGAATGTGGTAGCCTTGTCAACAACAAGAAGCAGAATAGCTTCCTGTAAAGATTTAAAAGAAATCACGTGGATACAGTCATTTCTGCAAATATTTTGAGATTAAGAGAAATAACTACCACTTTGCATGTGCCTGTCAAGGTACCATTCGTTTAATCAAGATCCTTGAGTATCTATCATAAGTGAACAAAACACACAGACGCGAAGTATCACGAGAGAAAAATTCATCTTGGGCATCTTCAGCCTGACGCATGCCATCTCCGGAGATCAACAAGCAAATATTTTCACCGAGCAATTCACTAAAGCTACTTCGATAAACTACGACAGCTATTTTTATTCTCGATACTGAAGATGTTCGAGACAAAATACAGTGAAAGCGCTCAACATTAAGTAATTCAAGTGAGAGATGTGATAATAAATTAAAATGTTTTGTGTAATTTATTTCTCCGATATTCATAAGCATTGTTATAACTTCACAATTGTGTTTGGTGCACTTTTCAGCTGCGTTCATTGTGCTGCCATCTGGGACTTGCGCAGAGAACTTTCTCGTAAAAAAGACCGCTCCTTGCAATGCGTGTGTGACTTCGTGCGTTATGTATCACATTTTTCTACCCATTTAGTGAATAAAATTTCGTCAGTATCCTACACTGAGAATCGGTGCTCTTTTAATGTGTTCCCTTTATCACAAGAACTCGACTATCGTTAACGTCTAACTTGTTAAACGTGTCCGGCAATCTAAGTTCACGCTCAGTAGCGGTCGATACTATGAGAATCGGCCTTACAGCGCACTGATTTGGAATCGGAATATTTGGAAGCTAGCCTAAACATTGACAGTATTTAGTGATCCATGTGAGATTCGATTTGTAAAACAAAACTTCTTAAAATGCGAAGCCACGGCATAAAATTTCTTATTCAGGTACATAATAAGGATCCCTCCGTCCCCCACAGCCCTTCAATCTTATTTGTCAGGATAGTGTGATATGTAGTGTAGCCAGACGTCTAGGTTAGATTGGAAGGTATCAAAGCCAACGAATATCAAAGAGAAATTGAGGTTGTAGTAACAGACTAATCTGTAGCATAGACTGACGTTTATATTCGTGCCTTATTTAATGAGCTTTGTCGCATTTACAGCAATTTTCTTCCTAAAAACAAGGTAAATTAAGCAAAGCTACATCGAACCTACATAATGGTCAAGTCTCTGGCGATTAGTTGATGCACAGTATGCACACATATCGACACGAAACTAACAAACGCAACGAGGGATGTGGGATGCGTTACTCAAGTTTTAACCAGATATATTTAAAAACGTTCTTTGGAACAGATGGTACAAACAAGGTTAAACTGCAAAAACTACCTGTCGATGAAAATACGTTCCATAATATTACCACAACTTCATAAGCGTTTCTAGAGTTAAATCCAACTTTTTATTTTATTTTAACGGACTACCTCTGATACTTTAATAAGTGAATTCAGTATAAAGATGTCGCCCTAAGGAAGTACTACTCTGCAATTTAGTATGGACTAGCTTGTCGTATATTCAAATGCACTACATGCTTGTAATAAGCAATTCCATTGGTATCGCTAGAAATCACTTTCTCCTATACTAAGTGTCTGATGCAATAAACAAAAATATGCTCTTGCGGTTTTGCACTTTCCTTTCTCAAACCCTTCCGATTATCCGTTAGAATTGTGTAACTTTCAACGCATTATTTATTAATCAGAGCTGAAATTAGTAGATTCTGAGTCGACATGCACGAACGACAGAGTTAAAACAGTTTGGCACAGAATCACTTTAAACCTCAGACCTCTGCGAGATCTTTGATAAGAAATAACATTAACAGTACATAACGTATTGAGAACAAACATGTGTTCCATGAAGAGCGATTGCAGTTAACTTCATTGCAGGCGTGAAAAAAGTAAAAATTCTGATTGGAGGCCGTATAGTAAGTTTGTATCTCAAGGCTCCAAAAACAGGAGTAAATATAATGAAATAAAATTTATTTTCCCTTAAAAGGTTCAAAAATAAAAAAAAAGGTGTTGCAAAATAGTGCGAAGCCTGTAGACTGTAGAAAAAAAGAGAAATTACAGCTAACCGCAGCGTGAGGGACGTCTATTTCTAAACTGAAGTCTCACTAAATTTAGCCGTCGCGTCGAAGCTTTGTCCGGTTGTGTCAATGAAGAGTGCTGCCTCCGCTACGTAAGCGGCCAGGGCGAAAAGGCGGCTCAGTTTAAAACTATCTCCTGCCGGCGCGCGTGCGTACAAAATGTTCCAGCGAAGCAGAAAAGCATAGTCTGAATTATGTACTTACTTCCTCTATCTTCAGGCTTGTCCGGATGGTTCTACGCCTGGTGGTGGCACCCTCGTAATATTCCTCGACCGTCTCCATTTCTGCCGCTGCAAGTTTTTGCTACGCGGAAATTAAAAACACTTCCTTTTCCTCGTGGACCGTACGAAAGAAGGAGCAAGGTTACTGCCGGCAAAATACCGCTAGTACGCCTCCACGCGTGCGAGCGAGCGCGCTGTGAAATCGCCGGGCACGGCTAAATGCTTTTTGTAATAACCGCCCGCCGGTTTTTTAAAGCGATTCGCGAACACTGCCCCAACCCCAAACTCACTCGCCGCTCGAGTTCCCGATTAGTACTGCGTGCGGAACAGCCAATCAGGAGCCGTGGCGGCGCTACGAGCGCGGCGGCCATGTTGTATGCCGCCCGATTAGACTGCCCCGCCACGGAGGCTGTAGATACTACTTCAGCGGGGTCTCTGTTAATACACGAGAATATCGCACTATTATAGCGAATGCACGTCCATTCGAGTTCGTCATCGTAACTTCAACACACGTAGCTCTAGATATTGTTTTAGCACTAATAACTGAAATATTTCGAACTAGCTTGTTTGTACTTCTTTTCTGAAAACTAATTATAACAAATCCTGTCGTCACTACAAGTTTTTTTATTTACTTTATACGATGACCGACAAAATTACGGACATAAACTTCTAATTACAGAACCATCGGGTTGTGCATAAGTTCGTAACTTTTTTCATAAGTTTAAAAAGGTAACAGATACACAAAAACTTTTAATAACTTTTCTTATGTTTTGGTCACACTTATTTTTCCGACAACACATTATGCGTTTTGACTTTCCGTCATTTTCAAAGGCAGTGTTATGTCAGTTATATAAAACTGTTCATTAGATGTATTGTATCACTACGACATTCTCAAGCACGAGACGAGTGAAATTCTTCAGTTGAAGTGAAGGCGAAAAGATCGACATACGTAAAATTTATCTACCGTACTTCATCTGCCCTATATAGATCAGCTGAAGGATAGGACACTAATACTAACGAACACGAAAAAATCGACGCACGTGACAGTGGCATACCGTACCTCAGTTGAACAACGCGCAGCCGAAAAAAAGCGACATACACAAAATTTGTGTCCCACACTTCAGTTGACCTACATAGGCCAATTGAGGTATTGAGTACAATTTTTTTTTCTTTCCTCTCCGATGCTAATAGTATCGATGTAAATTATCATAGTACTACTAGATATACACAATGTGATCAAAAGTATCCGGGCAGCCGGTTGAAAATTACATACAAGTTCGTGGCGCCCTCCATCGGTAATGCTGGAATTCAGTATGGTGTTGGCCTACCCTTAGCCTTGATGACAGCTGCCACTCTCGCAGGCATACGTTCAATCAGGTGCTGGAAGGTATCTTGGGGAATGGCAGCCCATTCTTCACCCAGTGCTGCACTGAGGAGAGGTGTCGATGTCGGTTGGTGATGCCGGGCACAAAGTCGGAGTTCCAAAACATCCCGCAGGTGTTGTATAGGATTCAGGCCAGGACTCTGTGCAGGCCAGTCCATTACAAGGATGTTATTGTCGTGTAACCACTCCGCCATCAGCTGTGCATTATGAACAGGTGCTCGATCGTCTTGAAACAAGTGAGGCGTCGTTTGGCATTTATCAGCGTTCTGTAAGATTCAGGTCAAGATTCTGTGCAGGCCAGTCCATTACAAGGATGTTATTGTCGTGTAACCACTCCGCCATAGGCGGTGCTCTTTCGTGTTGAAGGATACAATCGCTATCCCCGAATTGCTCTTCAGCAGTGGGAAGCATGAAGGTGCTAAAAAACATCATTGTAGGTCTGTGTTATGATAGTTCCACGCAAAACCACAAGGGGTGCAAAAAAACACGACCACACCATAACACCACTGCCTCCGAATTTTACTGTTGACACTACACACGCTGGCAGATGACGTTCATC
This sequence comes from Schistocerca cancellata, assembly GCF_023864275.1. Lineage (NCBI taxonomy): Eukaryota > Metazoa > Arthropoda > Insecta > Orthoptera > Acrididae > Schistocerca > Schistocerca cancellata. Next base: position 63,839,598 of record NC_064637.1, on the reverse strand, counting down.
GGGCATTCACCATACCCACACCATGGCATCGGATCGCCACACTGTGTACCGTGATTCGTCACCCCACACAACGTTTTTCCACTGTTCAATCATCCAATGTTTACGCTCCTTACACTAAGTGAGGCGTCGTTTGGCATTTATCAGTGTTCTGTAAGATTGAGGTCAAGACTCTGTGCAGGCCAGTCCATTACAAGGATGTTATTGTCGTGTAACCACACCGCCATAGGCAGTGCTCGATCGTGTTGAAAGATACAATCGCTATCCCCGAATTGCTCATCAGCGGTGGGAAGCAAGAAGGTGCTCAAAACATCATTGTAAGTCTGTGTTATGATAGTGCCACGCAAAACCACAAGGGGTGCAAAAAAACACGACAACACCATAACACCACTGCCTCCGAATTTTACTGTTGACACTACACACGCAGTCAGATGACGTTCACTGGGCATTCACCATACCCACTCCATGGCATCGGATCGCCACACTGTGTACCGTGATTCGTCACCCCACACAACGTTTTTCCACTGTTCAATCATCCAATGTTTACGCTCCTTACACCAAGTGAGGCGTCGTTTGGAATTTATCAGCGTTCTGTAAGATTCAGGTCAAGACTCTGTGCAGGCCAGTCCATTACAAGGATGTTATTGTCGTGTAACCACTCCGCCATAGGCGGTGCTCGATCGTGTTGAAAGATACAATCGCTATCCCCGAATTGCTCTTCAGCAGTGGGAAGCAAGAAGGTGCTAAAAAACATCAATGTAGGTCTGTGTTATGATAGTGCCATTCAAAACCACAAGGGGTGCAAGCCCCCTCCATGAAAAACACGACCAAACCATAACACCATCCCCTCCGAATTGGCACTACACACGTTGTCAGATAACGTTCACCGGGCATTCGCCAAACCCACAGCCTGCCATCAGATAGCCTCACTGTGTACCGTGATTCGTCACTCCACACAACGGTTTTCCACTGTTCAACCGTCCATTGTTTACGCTCCTTAGACCAAGGGAGGCGTCATTTGGCATTTAACAGCGTGATGTGTGTCTTATGAGCAGCCACTCGATTATGAAATCCAAGTTTTCTCTGCTCCCGCTGTAGTGGGACGCGAAATTGAAGCGTCACCCATCCACCAGTGTCAGCCCAGTTTGCAGGTGAATATAAGGTTAATTTAGTTTTGTTTATGTATTTTTGTAATATTTTTGTAATAGTTGTGAATTATCTAAAAGTTTTTGTATTTTTGTATGTTTCATGTACGGAGAGGGCGGCGCAACGAACGGAGACAGCATCTTCGCTGCCGGGACCAGAGAGAAAATTGCTGGCCACTATACGTCGCGGGTCGACAGCCAAAGAGCAACAGAAGATCCTGGAACCGAGTTGTTGCGTCGTGCTTCTAAAAATTGAAAATGTATTTTTTTGTAATGTTTTGTACGACAATGACGTCATAGAGAGCTTAATCTTATTGAAAATGTCAGTCCTAGTTTGTCAAGGCTCAGGTGCACGTCTGTATGTAGGAAGACAATAAATTAGTGGATGCTACTAAAGTTGAAACACGTGTTCTGAGGATTTATTTATGAAGAATTATGTGAACTGATTAATAATATATTTGACAAGATTATTGAATTTTGACAGCGTTCATCGCAACTTTGAATCTCAAAAGTTTATTCAATGTGTGATTCTAATATCGATTAAATCAAGATAACGTGTGTCAATATAATTTCTGAGGAGAAACAAACGAAATTTAAATCGAAAAAGTTTACGCAAACCAATTGGCCCGAGTGACGTAATTCTGTGCAAACGACTCAAAATGATGTTTTACAGTTTCGTTCAAGAACTATTCTGTGACAATTTAAAAAAAGAATATAAATCATTTTGAAGTGGGTTGTAACTGACGTAGGTGACGAAGTCTACACATGGTCATATGTCAAAAGAAAATCATTTATAGAAAAAAATACTTACGTCGTTACACTACACCGCCTGTCATAGTGCTTTCAGTGGATCCTGATGCAGTTAGGAATTCCTGTATGATGGTCTGGATAGATGTCTGCCTATTACACATTACGAGCCTGTTCAGCTGTCGGCCGGGCGCTGATAACCTTGTTGTTGTGCGCTCTAAAGCACTAATCGTCGTCGTCGTCTTCAACTGTCGGCGGTCTCTGTCAGTCAACAGACAAGGTCGGCCTGCACGCTTTTGTGCTATGCGTGTCCCTTCACGTTTCCACTTCACTATCACATCGGAAACAGTGGACCGAGGGATGTTTAGGAGTGAGGAAATCTCGCGTACAGACGTATCACACAAGTGACACCTAAACACCTGATCACGTTCGAAGTCCGTGAGTACTGCGGAGCGCCCCATTCTGCTCTCTCACGGTGTCTAATGACTACTGAGGTCGCTGATATGGAGTACCTGGCAGTATTTGGCCGCACAATGCACCTAATATGAAAAACGTTTGTTATTTGGAGTGTCCGGATACTTTTGATCACATGGTGTATGTAACGTTCCGAAAAGTGGAAATCGACCCTAAATAACGAAATGTGTCTAGACATCCACATGAGCACTAAAAGAAGTTCGTTAAAAATCGGCTACACGATAAATCACACAAATCTAAAGGCTGTTAGTTCAATTAAGTGCCTATGGAAAACAATTGCCAGTAACTTCAATTGGAACCATCACATAGATAATGTTGTGCCAAAGGCATAGCAAAGACTGTGTTTTATTGAAAGAACACTTAAAAAAAGATGCAACACGCCTATTAAAGTGACTCGTTACACTGCACTTGTCCGTCCTCTTCTGGAGTATTGTTGCGTGGTATGGGACCCGTGTCAGATAGGATTGATGGAGGATATTGAAAAAGTTCAAAGGAAGGCGGCTCGTTTTGTATTACTGCGATATAGGGGAGAGAGTGTAACAGGTGTGACATGTGAACCGAAGTGACAGTAGTTGAAACAAAGGCATTTTTCGGCGCGGCGAGATATTCTCACGTAGTTTTTAATCACCAACTTTGTCCCATGGACGCAAAGATATTTTGTTGATGCCATTCTAGATAGAGAGAAATAATCATCGTAATAAAATAATAGAAATCGGATCTCGCACGGAAAGAGTTACGTGTTCGGTTTTCCCGCGCGCCATTCGAGAATATAATGCCAGAGTGATACTCTGAAAGTAGATCGATGAAGCCTGAGTGACAGTCTGAAAGTGGATCGATGAACTTAAGTGCGAACTTCAGAGTATACATGTAGATGTAGATGCAGGATATGAACATCAGAAGCAACTCTGTCTTTCGAACATTGAGCACTTCTACACATTATAGTGTCACAGTATGCTATGGTAATGGTATTTAGAAACTATTTATGTGAGCTCCTTCGACGTAACCCCAAAGACACAAAATCCAACTCGTTGGGCTACTAGATAAGAAGCCGTCGGTTCTCTTAGAGATTCACTGAGAAACATATATCTTAATAGTAACAAATGCAACGAACGAAGCGAAGGCAATATGTCTTAAAAACATAATCTTATCATTTTCTGATTTAATATAAGGATCGATCAAAGAGCTTCCGTTTGACGCCGTTGCTACAGCGGATGTGTAGCGTAGCGCGAATCCGATGCGGGTATATAAGCACCGACACGTAGGGAACGGGATTAATATGGTGTTAATGTCTGTCCGACGTGTGTGCGACGTTATCACCAAATACCTCCAAACAGGACCAAACTTGCTGTTATTCCTTTCTTGGCCTCCAAAACACGAACACCGGTAGACAGTTGTAGTACAACTGTCCATGGAAGTTATGTAATACAATGAGGGGTTCCTGTTACTTAGGTCGACTAACACGTACAGCCGAGTGGTTTCAAGGAAGAGGAAAGATTTTTCTCTGATGGGAATGAGTGTTTCCGCTGTGTTGCTAAGACAAGAGCGTTAAGGGGTAGCGTGCTGTTGATATGTAGTTGGGTTAGATGAAGGAATGGCGTAATGTAAAAATAATCGGATCCCACCCGTTACGTGTGACTAAAACACATTTTTCGAGATCTGAACTAATTGGTGACATATTTTCAATTCCCTTCCCTTTCCACATACGAAGAGGAAAGGTCTGGTTTGCCCATATTCATGGTAGAAGCCAGAAAATGGCTGTTCTTTCTAATTTTAGTTCTAGAGGAACACACTTGTGTATTGCTCCATACACCACTTTCTTATTGTCCTTGTCAGCGATGAGAAACCCATTGTTAAGTGAAGATTCTTCGTTACTATAATGGCCAGCAAGGAACTAGGTACCTCAAGGTCACGACTGCTGCCTGCCGCCAGCAGGGGCTGTGGGCTGCGATTCGCCCGGCCCTACGCTTTGTTGCCACGTAGGTACTGTTAGTGGTGCAGTAGGTGAGAGCAGCTGAAAGCTCAGTGTTACCGTGCTATATCGAGTGTTCACGTCTGACCTCAGTGTCTTACTGTCTTTAGAAAGGTGCTTTGACGTGTGTTCGGTGGCCTATTTGTAGTACTCCTCCAGTCGGTGTGCATAAAGGGCAGAAAGACATTCGTAAACAATCAAACATTATCATATCGAATGTACAAGTTTTTTTATTGACCTGGCTGACAATGAAGAAACGTGGAATAACTTAAATTTCGAGCAAATTCATAAACTTACTGCTAAAGCGTGTGATGTCTCCAAGTCAACTGTCAGCCGTATTAGTAAATCTGCAATTGGCAGAATCTCCAGACATGAGTGAGTGTTTCGATCCTCCATGAAAGGGATACGTAAATGAACGGAAATCAACCGACTTTGACGATTTTACCAAAGAGCTCGTGCGTAGAACTGTACCTGGATATTACGACAGAGGAGAGTATCTAACGACTAAAAAAAAAAATACAGGCTGACCTCCGTGAAAAAATTAATTGCTCGGGCTCAGAGAAATCCGTTCTTCGTCTTCTCCGCTCCCTTGGTTTCCGATTCAAGAAGCGTAATGACGGATGGAAATTCTTAATGGAACGCATAGACATTGCAGCAGCCAGAGCGGAGTTTTTGCGTACAATGTACTTCTTGCGTGCTGAAGACACCAGCTGGATGAAACTTGGGTTTCACAGAACCACATCAATATGGCACGACTCCAAAGGAAACGGCGGTTTGAAAGTTTTAAGAATTGTTGACTGCGCTGGAGCCGCGCTGTGTGGCTGCGTGGTCTAGGGCGTCTTGTCACGGTCCGAGCGCCTCCCCCCCTTCCCCCCCTCCTCCCTCGTCAGAGCTTCGAGCTCCCTCGGGCATGGATGTGTGTGTCGTCCTTAGCGTTTAAGTTAGATTAAGTAGTGTGTAAGCTTAGGGACCGATGACGTCAGCAGTTTGGTCCCATAAGACCTTACCAAAAATTTAAATTTCTGCGCTGAAAGAAGGGTCAATTATCACTACCACTACCACTCCATTCAGATAGAAAAGCTGTCACGTTCAAATTGACGCAGGGCAGATATTGTGGACTGGTCAAAGAGAAAGAATGTTCCATTTGCAGTCGATGGTGGTGGTGGTGGTTAGTGTTTAACGTCCCGTCGACAACGAGGTCATTAGAGACGGAGCGCAAGCTCGGGTTAAGGAAGGATTGGGAAGGAAATCGGCCGTGCCCTTTCAGAGGAACCATCCCGGCATTTGCCTGAAACGATTTAGGGAAATCACGGAAAACCTAAATCAGGATGGCCGGAGACGGGATTGAACCGTCGTCCTCCCGAATGCGAGTCCAGTGTGCTAACCACTGCGCCACCTCGCTCGGTGGTTGCAGTCGATGAAACGAAGGCTGAACTCCTGTCTAAAAAAGAAATCGTAAGTGCCAAAAAGACTTACGAATTAGATCAACTGGCAAGCGAAATGGGACACCAAGTGGTATGTCTACCACCATATCACTGCCAGTACAACCGCACTGAATTGATGTGGGCCCAAGTAAAGCGAGGAGCAGCGAAAAGAAACACTACTTTCAAACTTGCTGATGCCGAGAAGCTAACACACGAAGCTCTTGACATTGTTATTCAACAGGACTGGGAGAGGTGCGTAAAACACGCAGAAGCAGAACCAGGGTTTAAGAGACACCGTAGTGGAATCTGTGATGATACACTTGGCTGAAACAAGCGACAGTGAATCTGCAGACACGGAGCCAGAAGATCCTTCAGTTTAGGTAAGTGTCGTCTATGTAAAAATATTACTTGATTTAAATGTTTGTCTATTCATTTCAGTTATAGAGGACATACTGCGAATGTTTTTCCCTTACCGCATGACAAATTTACCACAAGTTGTGACGATTAATTTACTCGACAGTAAAATAAGATTGCCAACTTTGTATAATTTGACAACAGTTCTTCCTAAAAACCTGTATCGAATGTCTTTACATCCGGATATAATCTTACTGCATTCGGTTTACTTGTACATTCGATATTTAACTCCGTTTTTCATAGACGGATTTACTGGCTGTTTCGTAGTAAGGCTAACGCAGCTCATAAAATGATACAACGTTGTGGTGCTTACGTATCGACTGTTTATATAAACAGTGCAGTAACATCAGAACAGTTCCAGCACCTGTTCTGATTCACCGAGAAGAGCACAGAAATCTATAATATTTGACTACTTTTACAAAAAGCTAGAACGTAGAATTGTATTACTTTTGTAAGTAGGCTGTTTATGTTTTCTTTATGTAAGTAGGCTGTTTATGTTTTCTTATTGGCAACGTTACGTAGCACTCTATATGAAAATCACTGGCTGTGCTGTGCGCAGTCTGTGGCTAGTTTGCATTGTTGTCTGCCATTGTAGTGTTGGGCAGCGGCAGCTGGATGTGAACAGCGCGTAGCGTTGCGCAATTGGAGTTGAGCCGCCAGCAGTGGTGGATGTGGGGAGAGAGATGGCGGAGTTTTGAAATTTGTAAGACTGGATGTCAATTATGAATATTAAGGTAAATACATTGTTTGTTCTCTATTAAAATCTTTCATTTGCTAACTATGCCTATCTGTAGTTAGTGCCTTCCGTAGTTTGAATCTTTTATTTAGCTGGCAGTAGTGGCGCTCGCTGTATTGCAGTAGTTCGAGTAATGAAGATTTTTGTGAGGTAAGTGATTTGTGAAAGGTATAGGTTAATGTTAGTCAGGGCCATTGTTTTGTAGGGATTATTGAAAGTCAGATTGCGTCGCGCTAAAAATACTGTGTGTCAGTTTAAGCACAGTCATGTATAAATTTTTCTAAGGGGACGTTTCACTTTAGTACGACAAAGGAAAGTATCCGATGGTTACATAAATACAGGGTAATGTCCGTGAAAAAATTGATTATTCTGGCCAGTCACTGGCCGAACAAAACTCCTAGCGACGGCCTACAACGACTCGCAAGCTGCCGCGCGCGGAATATCACGAAAGTAATTTGTCTCTGTACGTGATACGATACAATAATGATGTCTGAAATGTTACCGAAAGTAATTTTGTAGTTTTCTTAACAACCTTCTCGCGGGAAGTTCCTTCGCAGTCATACAGAACAAAAATTTCGTCAGCGACTACTTTTTTCGATACGCAGTCGGCACAGTTTCACACTTATTATAATATTTTATTTTTATCTAACAACACTTTCATGTTTCCGAAATCAAAGATGCAGCATATGCATCATCTTCAAACTTTGAGGATGCTCATTTTTTTCAGTCCAATTACATTAGCGGTTCTGTTACTACCACAGGTTGAAGTAAAAAATTATTTTCCTCCAAAATTTCTTGTAAAGTTAGTTTTCATTTTTTTCCTAGCAGCTAGTGAGAATTTTCTTTTGGCAAGTACTCCATCATAGTCTAGACTAAAAATAGAGTTGCCCAATTTTTTTTTAATTTTTACGGACATTTGAAATTATCACTATAAAAAAACGGGCAGTGCTGTAAGACAGCGAGGTGACCTTGAAGATTTTTTTTGGAGCCGGCCACTATTGTGTTCAGTTGTGATCATCGTAGAACTTTTCGACCATCTTCTGGTAAATTTAACAGTATTCTGAGACTAATTTTATTCTTACTGGATTCTAGGACATAGCCAGGATTTTGTCAAAAGGAGGTGTGGGATCCGATCTGTTAAAGAAGTACTTAAAAAGGATCATATTTTTCATTTTATGCTAGAAATATTTATTTATAAATAATTATTTATAAATATTTGTTTATTAATGTATGTAATTTGCTTTTGGAAGGCATTCATATAAATAATATTTGGTCTGTAACAGTAAGCAAGATAAGTTTCTCTTAAAAAACATAGAGTAAAAATCTAAATGCCCAAATAAGTATTCCTTTATTTGGTAGTATAACTCCTTTCTGGTGGCAAACAAATTTATATTCGAATATAATGCATTGCGTTTTTGCTAACAAGACAGAGCCGTGTTTCAATAAAAGGTTCACTGAAGACACTTAACATCGGTTTGAGTAACTTACAAAGTTAAACTTGTTCAAATCTCTTTTGAGAATAGCTATCTTTCTCCTAGTAAAATCTTGTATTTAAACTTACTACTTATCTGAAACCACGTCATAATTTCTTCAGCACATCAGAACATTCCAGGTTCCTTAAGTCAGTGTCAAATTTTAAGTATCTTTCATTTCATTAAAAGTGTTAATCTCCTTAATGTATCAAAACATTTTAAAAAATTGATATTTCAACAGTCAGCCTGAAACTACAGCAAAAAATTTTATTTATAAAACGTAAGGGAATACACAAATACTAGGAGCTATTGTTTTGGGATCTTAACACTAATTCACGCATTAATTTCAACTAGATTTCAAATGTATGCGACTTCATAAATGAGTTTGTACTAAATGCATTCGACTTCATAAATTAGTTTGTACTTATCCATGATTATATGGTTGTACAGAAGTTGATGCATACAGGGCTATTACAAATGATTGAAGCGATTTCATAAATTCACTGTAGCTCCATTCATTGACATATGGTCGCGACACTCTACAGATACGTAGAAAAACTCATAAAGTTTTGTTCGGCTGAAGCCCCACTTCAGGTTTCTGCCGCCAGAGCGTTCGAGAGCGCAGTGAGACAAAATGGCGACAGGAGCCGAGAAAGCGTATGTCGTGCTTGAAATGCACTCACATCAGTCAGTCATAACAGTGCAACGACACTTCAGGACGAAGTTCAAGAAAGATCCACCAACTGCTAACTCCATTCGGCGATGGTATGTGCAGTTTAAAGCTTCTGGATGCCTCTGTAAGGGGAAATCAACGGGTCGGCCTGCAGTGAGCGAAGAAACGGTTGAACGCGTGCGGGCAAGTTTCACGCGTAGCCCGCGGAAGTCGACGAATAAAGCAAGCAGGAAGCTAAACGTACCACAGCCGACGGTTTGGAAAATCTTACGGAAAAGGCTAAAGCAGAAGCCTTACCTTTTACAATTGCTACAAGCCCTGACACCCGATGACAAATAAAAACGCTTTGAATTTTCGGCGCGGTTGCAACAGCTCATGGAAGAGGATGCTTTCAGTGCGAAACTTGTTTTCATTGATGAAGCAACATTTTTTCTTAATGGGGAAGTGAACAGACACAATGTGCGAATCTGGGTGGTAGAGAATCCTCACGCATTCGTGCAGAAAATTCGCAATTCACCAAAAGTTAACGTGTTTTGTGCAATCTCACGGTTTAAAGTTTATGGCCCCTTTTTCTTCTGCGAAAAAAACGTTACAGGACACGTGTATCTGGACATGCTGGAAAATCGGCTCATGCCACAACTGGAGACCGACAGCGCCGACTTTATCTTTCAACAGGATGGTGCTCCACCGTACTTCCATCACGATGTTCGGCATTTCTTAAACAGGAGATTGGAAAACCGATGGATCGGTCGTGGTGGAGATCATGATCAGCAATTCGTGTCATGGCCTCCACGCTCTCCCCACTTAACCCCATGCGATTTTTTTCCGTGGCGTTATGTGAAAGATTCAGTGTTTAAACCTCCTCTACCAAGAAACGTGCCAGAACTGCGAGCTCGCATCAACGATGCTTTCGAACTCATTGATGGGGACATGCTGCGCCGAGTGTGGGAGGAACTTGATTATCGGCTCAATGTCTGCCGAATCACTAAAGGGGCACATATCGAACATTTGTGAATGCCTAAAAAAACTTTTTGAGTTTTTGTATGTGTGTGGAAAGCATTGTGAAAATATCTCAAATAATAAAGTTATTGTAGAGCTGTGAAATCGCTTTAATCATTTTTAATAACCCTGTACAAACTCCTCTACGATATACTACATACATTGTCGCTTAGATGATCCCTCGCAACCTTTCAAAGTAATTACGACTTTTAGTGCCGGGAGTCTCTGAAGAGATATTCGGCTCGCCTTCAATGGAGCTCTTTTCATTTAAGCAGAGAGGCTGCGTCTTCAGGGGTATTTTAATCTGCTAGCAAAGAAAGGAATTCGGTAGGAATTGCCTGTGGCCTCTACAGTAATTGACCAACCCTGGCAATTGCCTAAACTGAAAACGGGAAACCACACAAAACTAGTTTCAATGTTGCCGACGTATATATTCGAACCACCTCGCCTTCCCACTCGGAGATCCAAGCTCACCGCCTCAAGGCGCTCAGTGGAGAATGTGGAAAAACTGGTTGCACTACATTGTTTCCAAATTAAAATTTGTCACAACAAAAGATGGAATTCTGATACTGCACGTTTTTGCTTCAATTGTACATGTTTCGTCACCTGAAAGTGCATGAACGCATGAATATTTTAAGATTTAATTATGCAGGGAATTCGTGGCTTCAATTATTATAGTATTACAAGATCGTAAATAGATTTTGGACGAACTGGGGGGTGCAGGTAGCAGTCGGCTCGGATGAATCTTTCAGAAACGAACGAGCTATAGAATGCCCTGTCGTCACATTCCCCTTCCGTTCTGCCCAAACTCCTCCCCATCGTTCCGTATGAGAAACGGTTTTCATAATTGAGTATCTCCCGGATGACCAGATTAGTCGTTTTGTTTTTGTTCATCAACGCTGTTTTTGGACGACACAAGAAATCCAAGTGCATTTCTATGCACTGATAATGTAACGTTATTTGCTACGCTGAATTGTGAAACACTGAAATATTGCTAACCCCAAAGTTCTACTACTCTCCAAATAACGACTCCAGTTCTATCATTAGACTGCTATGGATAGGTAATTAGGCTATTATGGTATTGCGTACATACGAGGGTTATTCGGAAAGTAAGGAGCGATCGGTCGCGAAATGGAAACCACAGTGAAAATCCGATGAAGTTTTGCACAGGTGTGTTGGGCTATGGTCTTTCCAGTTGTGATGTATGGATGTGAGACCTGGACCATTAGAATTGACTCCTTCGAATTGTGGTGTTGGAGGAAACTTCTTAGAGGTCCATGGGCTGCAAAGAGAACCAACAGATCAATATTGGAGCAAATTAAACCAGATTTCTCCCTGGAAGGTCTAATGTTAAAGCAAAAGCTGACCTACTTTGGACACACAATGCGAAGGCATGCATCGCTGGAAAAAACATTAATGCTGGGGAAGATTGAAGGAACTAGAAAAAGAGGACGTCAGAGGATGAGATGGATCGATGGCATCACAGAAGCAATGTGTTCCATCCTGGAAGGTCTACAGGAGAAAGTGCAAGACAGGAAAAAGTGGCGTGATTTGGTTCATGGGGTCACAAAGAGTCGGAACCGACTAAACGAACAGACAGAGAGAGAGAGAGAGAGAGAGAGAGAGAGAGAGAGAGAGAGAGAGTTGGGCAGTGTCTCTAGTATGCCTGTCGATCGCGTCACGTCGTTCTTATTAGTTCTGAGCACACAGGGAGAACATAAAGATACCTACAACAATAATGTCTCCCGCCAAGTACGAGGGCCTGGTGAGAAATTGCGCCTGAAGGTATGCAGCCAACATTACATAACAGTCGTGCGTTTGCTTCTTGAAAACAATTCTCAGCCGCATTCTGCAGGGGCAATGAAGATGCTCCTGCATCGTTTTCAATTGGAAATGTTTGATTACCCACAATACAGCCCCTAATTGTCTCCCTCTGAGTTTCATCTCTGCTCACATGAGCCGCTGGCTATGAAGACAACATTTTGGCACAGACAACGAGCTGTAGGCCAGCGTAGGGAATTGGCGGAAAGCACTGACGGCTGCCTTCTATAACGAGGGTATTGGAAAGTTGGTACAACGCTACAACAAACGTCTAAGTTGGTTCGGTGACTATGGAGATAAGCAGCTGGAAGTTGTAGCTAACTGTTCCAAATAAAACAGTTTTGATTTTCACTGTGGTTTCCACTTCGCGACCTATCGTTCCTCATAACGCTAGCGAATGAATCAAAATCGGGTTTCCTCTTCTAACTTCTTACAAACTTATCCATAAATTGCCAAACCATCGGAGCAGCACACACTGCACAAAAACCACAAACGGTAGTACTAACATTAATTCAACTGCAAGTACGAACTGAACTCATTTAAGGCCAGCAAGGTACAATATCTGGTGTTGGCCAAAGCAGGGATAGGCTATAGCCGATAACGTTATCGACATATCGATAGTTTAAATCTATGGATGGCCTTGTCGACTATCGGTAGCGCTTAACTTTTTTTCGTCGTACGATTGAAAATCAAAATATAAGGTACGATCAAAATGTTCCCGTTAGAAGGTCGTACAGTCCAAAATTGGTTGCGATGAGGCAACAATCCCACCGAGGTGCCAGGTTGAAGATACCCATCTGGTAAAACACCCCATGTTCTGCTGCGTGAACAAATCCGTAACTGCCTGCTGCACATCCTCGCACAATGGGAATCGTCGCCCCCTTCAAGGCTTTTTCTCAAGGGACCAAAGGCGCGATAACCGCGTGGGGAGAGATCGCGACTTTAGGACTAGTGTTAGAGTCTCTCCCACTTGAGTGTGCGCAAATTCAGCATTAGACATATGCGATATGGGGACGTGCGTTATCATGAAACAGCACCACCCCTTGGCACACCATTCCACACCCATGATTTTCGGCAGACATGCTGCCCCATACTCATTCTTCAGACTCCGATGGGTGTCCACCGGCCGCCAAGAAAAGAACGTGTACCCGTGTTTGTTCGTCGACAGCCAAGAAAAGGACAACAGAAAGTTGGTCCTGTTTGGACGCATTTGGTAATAACGCCTCCATAGATACTTCTTCGCATTTACCGCACGCACTTCGGAAGGATACGAATGCCGCAGCAATGCCTTCATGTCGTTGCTTATATACCCGCATCGGAATCGCGCTACGCTGCATATAAGCTGCAGCAACGCCCTCAAACGGAAAAGTTTTGATCGCCCCCTTGTATCTTTCAGTTTCACTACACGGCAGCTAGGTCGCATGTAATTTCATTTTAGTGATTGGGGGGGGGGAGTCCGGCCACCCCTTTGACTACGTCCTTCCTGGAGTCTAAGGGACGTCAGCGGTGTTGACTGCGATGGTAGCTTGAACTAACAACCGTAAACGATAGATATGCATCCAACCATTCAGTTGTGGGCACGCAGTGTTACGTAGGGAACGTGTGACTGTAACGTGTCAACGTTATTGCGTCACAAATCGCAACGGAAAAAGATCGATAAATCAAGTGTTGAAGACATTCTTCCAGAATGTTAGAGAAACGTGTGTGCAAAGTTTGTCCCTCTCGGAGGAAGAAAAAGGAAGGCGTGGACGCCTGCCGCTGCTTTACTGAAAAGTAGAACACGGGCGATGTTTTCCTGGAAAAACCGTAACGAGTGACGAGACTTGGTGTTATCAATACGACCCTACCACAGAAAGACAAAGTGTAGAATTTCACGTGAGGGGTCGACGCTTTCGCGACATTCAAACCAATGTGACGCGCGAGTTGAATATCACAAAGAAGGAATTTCCCTGGCAGCTTCACACGAGTGTGTCAACGTTCTTACGCGCTGCGTTCAAGAGGGGGGAAGGGGGAGGTACATAAGGAAAAGCACCGACACGCTACGACAGAAGTTAAAAACCAATGACAATAAACACTAGCGTGGCTACTGTAAGCGTCGGCAAAGAAGTATTTTGCTACGCCGGACGGCGAATGACAAATGATGGAAATTTTCTTCAATGTTTTAGAAGACTCTGTAGTTCTCGTAGGGAGAAAACATTCTTGTGAGAAGTGTGTACTAGACATTGTGTTATCTGAATAATAATTTTTATGAAAGTATGAGGTGTGAGGGTTGTTTTTAGTGCAAAACCACGAAAATTTGTTTTTTCTTCCGCGCGTTATGCTAACGTCATGTCACTGTAGCTGCCTGCATCTGAAAACGAAGTCCGATAAAAATCAGCATTGTATTCACGGCTGAAAATGACAAGTACTTATGGCGGAAGAAGAAATATATATATATATAATGAAAGGTGGCTACACTGAGCCACAGCGCCAAAAATCGCGCCAGAGAGAGTATTGTTCCGCCGCCTCCACTGGCAGTGCGTGTTGAGAGGTAGCGGCAGGCAGTTCTTGCCGAGAGTTCTTGTCGAGAAGTTGTGGTGGACACTGATTGTAGCTGAAGTTAGAGTGAGATGCGGTAGTGGAGAGTGTTGTTCCATGTTTATGCAGTTATTTGATGGGAGAGATAGCAGATGTTGTTCCAATGGAGATATTGTAATGATCTGAGTGCTTTTCGTCAATATAAATTAAGGTAACTAACTACTGTTTTTTTATTTTCTTATGATTTGTGTTTCCTGAATAATGTGTTATTACAGGTTCAGTCAACAAAGCATCTGGCTTGTGTTCTTGTATTAGAGTGTAATTCTGGGTTTCCTGCATAATTATAGTATTTGTAATTTTCTTTTATCACGTCAGTAAATGGTATTTAAAATTTCTTGTCTTGTTCAAGAAGAACCGTGCCAGACGTGTACGTTGAGTCATACTTCCACACACAGAACAGCTACACTTGTGCTTGTTGGCTTCGTAGATTTTATAGTTGCTGGGGACTTAATTAATTAACTGTGTTAACGAAAATTTTCTTACATTCTTGTTGTCATTCTATGCAGTCAGATAGCGTAACAATACTAGTCAGGGCCAGCCGTTTACGAGACTTGCGTAATCGGACACACAGCTACTAAAATTATTTGCATTGCATTTATTAAGCCCCCATGCACGTGGCGACCGCTGCTTCGGATCGTCCCTTGGAATCTTCTGATTGTAAAAAATAGTAGACAGTAGTATTGTAGTAGTAATTTGTAGTTTCGTAATTGTAGTCTATTTTGCATGTGTAGATTTGGTGATTGTTATTCTTCTATTGTTCGTTAATCGTGTTTGAAGGAAGCATTTCGTGTGAATGGTATTGTTGATGATAAAGTGTCATTGTGTGTAATTTTCATATACTGACAAGTTTTGTATATTTTGTAAAAGATTACACGGTCAATGAAACAGGCAAAAATGATGAATAGTCAGAATAACGAAATTGTTAACATGGCGAACTCGCCAACAGAGGAAAACAGTGTCATAAATAATGTAGTGGAAAACAATTTAATAAGTCGGGAAGACAGTCCGGAACCAGTTCAAGGTTTTTCACAATCGAAAAATTCTCAGAATACGAGATTAACGACAGAAGATATGCAGCGGTTAATGGATGCAATATTAAATATGGGATCACAGTTACGATCTGAATTAAAAACAGATATGGAAACACAAATAGGAACAATTAAAACTGAGATGGGAACTTTGCGATCTGAAATTAAAACAGATAGGGGAACAATGGAGCAGTTTCGATCTGAATTAAAAACACAGATGGGAACAATGGAAACACGGTTAGACTCACGAATAGGGACATGTTTCAAAAATATGAAAGATGAATTAAAGAAAGAAATCAGAGAAGAAGTACAACCGATTTTGAATTCTCACAATAATAGATTAAGTGCAGTAGAGATTAGACAAAGGGAACAGGATAGAGAACAGGAAGAAAGAGATCGCGCGATAGTACAGAAATTTTCAGAGTTAAATTTACAACGTGCGAAAGATAAGGAAGAAATATTTGAGAGAATCGAGGAATCCGTACCAAATGACAGAGTGAATAACTTAGCACAACAATATGAACAGTTAACTACCAAATGTGTCAATACCGAAACCCGAGTCGCGACACTTACGGCAGACATAGATAAACAGAAAGAAAAAATAGGTGACTCATCGGAAAGAGTTGAGATCTCAGATAAACTGACAAGTCTTAGTTTAAATGGGAACAGAGATTCGGATGATACAGCTCCATTACCATTTGTAGAAACCGAAGAGTACCAGAACATAAATAAGCATGTTGAAAATTACGGAAAATTTAATGAACGCGTTAAAAAGGAATCTGAGGCATTAGAAAAGCAAGTCAAACAAATTGTAAGCAAAATCGTAGGAAAGGACGGTAGAGGAAATTTGGAATCACTGATAGCAGCGGGTTTTGAAGAAAGTAATTTATTTCATTTACGGGATGCAACAAGAGAGCGCCAGGCGCGCGAACTTGACAATAATCGACATTCGGACTGGGACAGACGCGGTAGGTCTTTGTCGCCACGAGGCGAAAACTTTGACTATAAACACTTTTTAACTGTTTGGAAATTTAAGATCTTTCGCAAATCTAAGAATGAGATACATCCATGTTTATGGTTAGATCAATTTACGTACGCACTTCCGCTAAATTTGCCACTAAGTCACAAACTGAAATTAATGTGCAGCTATTAAAGTCCTCAGGGGATTCACTACTCTTAAGTGAATATGTGCCGTAGCGAGCATAGGGCCCCGAGCTGTAGTGGTGCTATTTCTCTTTTAGTTTTCTGCACTGCTGCCTACTCTTTCACTATTCTTTGCATCTATCGAAACAACTCTTCTACTATCAATCTATCTAGAGAGCGAGTAAAAAATAACCGGATATGACTATTTTACCCAAAAGTGATTTCGGAAATTACCGTTTGGACTTACGGTATCTTTAGCAGCATTCATTCGTAGTTTAAACGAAATTTTACCTGTTTATCTTCGTGACAATATTACTTCATATGTTGACGACATTCTTATTGCTAAACATTCTTGGAGTGAGCACAACAAAATTTTGGATTCATTGTTACGTATCTTTGCAAGAGTTGGCATTACAGTGAACTTAGAAAAATCTGAATTTGGTCGTTCTCAGGTGAAATTTCTCGGTCACATTATTTCTACAGAAGGTATTCTTCCTGATCCAGAAAAATTAGACGCTATTCGTAATTATGCTGTTCCTACCACAAAACGTGACGTTCGTAGTTTCCTTGGTGTCTGTAATTTTCTTCGAAGCCTTGTTAAATTGGACAATTTGGCCACACCTCGTTTTTGCGATCTATCTGGAAAGTTCTTTTTAAACGAAAATCGGTCGACAACTCTGTTTGGTTAGTTTGTATTCCTGATGAGTGGGTCAATAAATTGATTTGGTACACACATTTCAGTTATGCACACTTTGGTCCCAGAAAATGCTTTCATAAATTGCGAGAAAATTGCTACTTCAATAATATGGAAAAACGTATTCGGTTTGTTCTTGCCAAATGCAAATTATGTCAAAAGGCTAAGCCGCCGACAGTTTCTCACAGAGCACTGTTGTTTCCTATCATTCCCGCAAAATTAAAGGACATGGCTGCGGTTGATTTGTTCGGTCCAGTGGTTCGATCTACTAATGGTTTTGCGTACATTTTCGTAGCAGTGGAGTTGACATCAAAATATGTGTGTTTTACACCGTTACGCAAAGCAACAGCTCGTTCAGTATCTAATGCTTTCATTAACCATTTTCTTAAAGATGTGGGTCATGTTGATAAGGTTATATCAGATAATGGATCACAGTTTCGTTCTAAAATTTGGCTTCGTACTCTACGGCGTCGTAAAATTAAACCAATCTTCATTTCACTTTTTCACCCTCAATCTAACGCTTCAGAGAGATGGATGAAGGAAATCAATAAATTGTGTCGTCTTTATTGTCATCAGAATCACAGAACGTGGGATCAGTATCTTCATATTTTTCAAAACATTCTGAATGAACTTCCTAACGACTCAACTTCTTTACCACCTATACTGATATTAAAAAACAAAGCACCGACAAATCGCATTTCTGAAATCGTTCCTTTTCCGCCTTCACGGAAACTGCGGCATTCTGAAGTTGTGAATCTAGCTCTACAAAATATTGCATCTGCGGCTGCTAGAAGAGTGAAATCAGCAAAGCGTCCTGGTCGTTTAAAAATCTTGTCAGTTGGTCAGAAGGTGTTAATTAAGTCTCATCGATTGTCTCACAAAGGAAAAGGCTTGTGTCGCAAATTTTTTCTGCTTTATAACGGTCCATATAGAATTCGCAAAATTATTCATGATAACACTGTCGAAGTAGAAACTCTTAAATCTCGACGCTCTAAAGGAATACATCATATATCAAACGTTAAAATTTTTGTGGAATGATATACTTTTGAAAAATTTTTGTAGAATGACATACTGGTGAGAAACTAACAGCTACATGTAAACATGCGGAGAGTACAAGGATACCGCGCTGTGTTTTGGCGGCGGCATATACTCAAAGCAACAGTCAAGTCTGCGCGCCGCACAATCACTTCCTACGTCACGCGCCTACAGCTGATGGAGCGCTCAGTGCGAATGCACTGACAGCCGTAAATAAATACACAGTCTAATTTCTCCGACTAAATTCAGTATAAAGCTATAGTGGCTTGATGAATTCTGTTATTAACATTCAGTATTTTTCAGGATACGGTTCTATAAAATATTTAAGAACTTCAGGTAAATTCTGTGCGTGTCCGACGTTAAGACGACTTGCTATCGAGAAAATTTCAGGAAAAATGTCATTTCGAAGAAGAAAGTAATAAACTAAAAAGGTAATTATTAATTGAGTTTATTTTTCAGGTAACATATTTCCACTTAGGTACGTACCTTAGACGTAATTTGCTGCTCGCGATTACGTGATTCATACTTTGTGCTAATTACATGTTCTATGAAATTACTTGTGAAGCGACGTGCTTGCGTACGTTAACTGATTTTGACAATTTTTATTAATGTACTGGATTGTAACGTGTGTATATTATGCATCGCTTGGCTGCACTGCTTTTTCACTGATGTCATATTTTTAATTATGTGCCTGCTGTGCTTATTTATTTAAATTATAATTGTCACCTGATTAATTGTGCTGATGTGGTTAGGTATGTAAGTTATACTTGGTGATTTATCTGCTTGCGCCTTCATGTTTACTTATTTGCTTGCGCCTTCATGTTTATTTATTAGATTACATATGAACATTTATTTGCTTACGGTTATACGATGCTGATGACCTGTTTATTACGTAAGATATGTTTGCTGCTATGCCTATGGATTGCATATTTATACATTTCTGTTTGTTGTCATAACTATACTTTAATTTGGTATATAGCAATGCTGATGTACAGTGTACAAACATAGAGTTTAGGTTACACTATGGTACTATTTACAGATTGTTCGCTTGGCAGAGCCTCGTTGTAAGATTTGTGCTGCATCCAATTGTTGACATTCTGTTCACTACTGGTATATTTACTCGCTATTGCTTGTTTTGCTTACGCTCAGTGCTTTATATTTTAACATAAGAAAATGAACTGCAATAATTCGACGAGCGACTTTAGTACAAGAAACGTCATAGAAGTCACATGAGCTGGAGGTTTTATGAAAGCTGTATAAATTTATGCTAATAGGAAGGAAGCTAACGACATGACATACCAACACAGTTATTACACTGCATTTTTCGTGAGCAATTGAAAGAGGATGTGACACTTGACACAAGAAATACTCCACATGTTTGCTTCTGTTTGCCATAATTCTTGAAGTGGTGTACACACTGTGAAATATTATGATCATTCACACTCCGTAATCGTACTTAATTACTGAGGGTTATTCGAACTAAGTATGTTAGAGGTCATGTATGCATTCTTTGTTAATAATTCATAATGAGTAGAAGAATTTGGTCAGATGGATTACACAGAGGTTGTGTGTTGACAGTGTGTCTTCGGATTGTATGGGATGAGGAGGTTTGCATTAGGATTTTATCTGTACTTATTCGAGGAGACTGACTTGAGGAAAGAGTTGTTATGGAAGTGAAATGATATTGGTGCTAAGGTTTATATGTCGACGTATTGAAGAGGTATTATGGAGGTATTGAGATTGCATGAAGTTGATTGGAGTATGGGTATAAGAGGTAAAATAAGTGAGGTGCATATTTTTTTTTGTTGTTGGTCTATATGGAACAAGGAGGATGAAGATAGCAGACTAGAACACTAAAATGGAAGGAAGATTGTCTACACACACTTTGTTAAATCACTAAGCAGTATGTATTTTTTTTTTTGGAGAGAGGAAGTTGCATATCTTGGCACACTGACAGTTGTTAACAACCGTACATTTTGATCTGGCTTGGCAAACATTGGTCTTGACATGATGACTATGATGTTGACTTAACTATTATTGACTGTTATACATTGCTGCCACTACTACTTGATACACATGATGAACATGAAATTTTGATAGAATTGCATTTACACAGTTACCACTATTCAATTACACAGTAGTACTCAATGTGGATGAAAGATGAGTGAGTGTGTTTTGTGTGTTTTCCTTTCCTAATCCTACACACCTATTTCCTAAATATTATTTTATTTGTTTGTAGTGGCTTGCACTGACACCCATAAATATTATAGGTTTACTGATGTTTGTGTATTTGTAATAGTAATATGACAATTATCTGATATCATTTGTGTGTTTATTAGAATTTGTATGTTTGGTGTAAGAGCATTGTAAAAGCATTTGTATGTGTATTCAAACTATTGTTCATGCTTGAACTGTCTGATCAGGGATAGTAAATATTATGGACTGTTACTTGTACTTTTTCTACATGATTGGTGCCAATAGGACAGGTTTACTTTCTGCTTATAAACTCTGATGATCAGTGTGATTAGTGATAGTGAATATTATGGACTGTTACTTGTACTTTTTCTACATGATTGGTGCCAATAGGACATGTTTACTTTCTGCTTATAAACTCTGATGAGCAGTGTGATCAGTGATAGTGAATATTATGGACTGTTACTTGTACCTTTTCTACATGATTGGTGCCAATAGGACATGTTTACTTTCTGCTTATAAACTCTGATGAGCAGTGTGATCAGTGATAGTGAATATTATGGATCGCTGTCTGCACCTACTCAACATGCTGGGTGCCACTGATGGACTGCTTCTACTGAAATGGTGTCACCTGTTGGAGTCTGAACCTACTCCACAATGCTGGGTGCCACTGATGAACTGCTTCTACTGAAATGATGTTACTTCTTGCTGTTTGCACCTGTTCTACAATGCTGGGTGCCACTGATGGACTGCTTCTACTGAAATGATGTCACCTGTTGGAGTCTGAACCTACTCCACAATGCTGGGTGCCACTGATGGACTGCTTCTACTGAAATGATGTCACCTGTTGGAGTCTGAACCTACTCCACAATGCTGGGTGCCACTGATGAACTGCTTCTACTGAAATGATGTCACCCGTTGGAGTCTGCACCTGTTCCACAATGCTGGGTGCCACTGATGGACTGCTTCTACTGAAATGATGTCACCTGTTGGAGTCTGAACCTACTCCACAATGCTGGGTGCCACTGATGAACTGCTTCTACTGAAATGATGTCACCCGTTGGAGTCTGCACCTGTTCCACAATGCTGGGTGCCACTGATGGACTGCTTCTACTGAAATGAGGTCACCTGTTGGAGTCTGAACCTACTCCACAATGCTGGGTGCCACTGATGAACTGCTTCTACTGAGATGATGTCACTTGTTGCTGTCTGCACCTGTTCCACAATGCTGGGTGCCACTGATGAACTGATTCTACTGAGATGATGTCACCTGTTGCTGTTTGCACCTGTTCCACAATGCTGGGTGCCACTGATGGACTGCTTCTACTGAAATGATGTCACCCGTTGGAGTCTGCACCTGTTCCACAATGCTGGGTGCCACTGATGGACTGCTTCTACTGAAATGATGTCACCTGTTGGAGTCTGAACCTACTCCACAATGCTGGGTGCCACTGATGGACTGCTTCTACTGAAATGATGTCACCTGTTGGAGTCTGAACCTACTCCACAATGCTGGGTGCCACTGATGGAACTGCTTCTACTGACATAATGTCACTTGTTGCTGTAGCACCTGTTCAACATTGCTGGGTGCCATTGATGGACTGCTTCTACTGAAATGATGTTACTTCTTGCTGTCTGCACCTACTACACATTGCTGGGTGCCACTGATGAACTGCTTCTACTGAGATGATGTCACTTGTTGCTGTTTGCACCTGTTCCACAATGCTGGGTGCCACTGATGAACTGATTCTACTGAAATGATGTCACCTGTTGGAGTCTGCACCTGTTCCACAATGCTGGGTGCCACTGATGGAACTGCTTCTACTGAAATGATGTCACCCGTTGGAGTCTGCACCTGTTCCACAATGCTGGGTGCCACTGATGGACTGCTTCTACTGAGATGATGTCACTTGTTGCTGTCAGCACCTATTCAATAGTGCTGGGTGCTACTGCTGGAACTGTGAACTACTTGTTGTGAACATTGTATTAACTGATTTTTTGTGTATTACTGTTTGTGAAAACTTATAAGACTCTTACCTGATCATATTCGTCATTGCTGACGTTATCGATTGAATTGTTTAACCACATGATATTTCTGTAAACTATTATGTAAAGTCACATGTATGAAAGAATTTGTATTGCTTAGTGTATTTTATATATTAGGCTATTGTAAGGTCAGTGCAAAGCCAAAATTTTATCTAGTTATATGATATTTACGTATTAATATTATCTTTTATTTTTGTCTGTATTTTTTTTTTTGACGAATTTGGTGGTATTTTCACCACCAATGCTGGCAAAAATACCATCAAATTCTAGCCCGTGGAGGAAGGGCATATGAAAGGTGGCTACACTGAGCCACAGCGCCAAAAATCGCGCCAGAGAGAGTATTGTTCCGCCGCCTCCACTGGCAGTGCGTGTTGAGAGGTAGCGGCAGGCAGTTCTTGCCGAGAGTTCTTGTCGAGAAGTTGTGGTGGACACTGATTGTAGCTGAAGTTAGAGTGAGATGCGGTAGTGGAGAGTGTTGTTCCATGTTTATGCAGTTATTTGATGGGAGAGATAGCAGATGTTGTTCCAATGGAGATATTGTAATGATCTGAGTGCTTTTCGTCAATATAAATTAAGGTAACTAACTACTGTTTTTTTATTTTCTTATGATTTGTGTTTCCTGAATAATGTGTCATTACAGGTTCAGTCAACAAAGCATCTGGCTTGTGTTCTTGTATTAGAGTGTAATTCTGGGTTTCCTGCATAATTATAGTATTTGTAATTTTCTTTTATCACGTCAGTAAATGGTATTTAAAATTTCTTGTCTTGTTCAAGAAGAACCGTGCCAGACGTGTACGTTGAGTCATACTTCCACACACAGAACAGCTACACTTGTGCTTGTTGGCTTCGTAGATTTTATAGTTGCTGGGGACTTAATTAATTAACTGTGTTAACGAAAATTTTCTTACATTCTTGTTGTCATTCTATGCAGTCAGATAGCGTAACAATACTAGTCAGGGCCAGCCGTTTACGAGACTTGCGTAATCGGACACACAGCTACTAAAATTATTTGCATTGCATTTATTAAGCCCCCATGCAATAACTAATTTACGGAAATATCAATGGCGTAGACGACGCAAAAATCGACGTAAGTTCACACTACTACTGACTTACAGTGTACAAGAGTTGTAAAATAAGGACGAAAGATAATTCATTCGATTTACTTCATTCACTTTAAAATTTATAAAAATCAAATTAGATTCTATTGTAATTAATTTGTTACATACCGGGTGATCAAAAAGTCAGTATAAATTTGAAAACTTAATAAACCACGGAATAATATAGATAGGTAAAAATTGACACACATGCTTGGAATGACATGGGGTTTTATTAGAACCAAAAACAAACACCCCATATTGCTAGACGCGTGAAAGATCTCTTGCGCGCGTCGTTTGGTGATGATCGTGTGCTCAGCCGCCACTTTCGTCATGCTTGGCCTCCCAGGTCCCCAGACCTCAGTCCGTGCGATTATTGGCTTTGAGGTTACCTGAAGTCGCAAGTGTATCGTGATCTACCGACATCTGTAGGGATGCTGAAAGACAACATCCGACGTAAATTCCTCACCTGAACTCCGGACATGCTTTACAGTGCTGTTCACAACATTATTTCTCAACTACAGCTATTGTTGAGGAATGATGGTGGACATATTGAGCATTTCCTGTAAAGAACATCATCTTTACTTTGTCTTACTTTGTTATGCTAATTATTGCTATTCTGATCAGATGAAGCACCATCTGTCGGACATTTTTTGAACATCTGTATTTTTTTGGTTGTAATAAAACACCATTTCAATCCAAGCATGTGTGTCAATTTGTACCTCTCGATCTACATTATTCCGTGATTTATTCAGTTTTCAAATTTATACTGACTTTTTGATCACCGGACTGCCGTGCTGGATCCCAACGGCCTCGTATCACTAGCAGTCGAGATGACAGGCATCTTATCGGCATGGCTGTAACGGATCGTGCAGCCACGTCTCGATCTCTGAGTCAACAGATGGGGACGTTTGCAAGACAACAACCATCTACACGAACAGTTCGACGACGCTTGCAGCAGCATGGACTATCAGCTCGGAGACCATGGCTGCGGTTACCCTTGACACTGCATCACAGACAGGAGCGTCTGTGATGGTGTACTCAACGACGAACCTGGGTGCCCGAATGGCAAAACGTCATTTTTTCGGATGAATCCAGGTTCTATTTACAGCATCATGATGGTCGCATCCGTGTTTGGCGACATCGCGGTGAACGCACATTGCAAGCGTGTATTCGTCATCGCCATACTGGCGTATCAACTGCGTGATGGTATGGGGTGCCATTGGTTACACGTCTCGGTCACCTCTTGTTCGCATTGACGGCACTTTGAACAGTGGACGTTACATTTCAGATGTGTTACGACCCGTGGCTCTACCCTTCATACGATCCCTGCGAAACCCTACATTTCAGCAGGATAATGGACGACCGCATGTTGCAGGTCCTGTTCGGGCCTTTCTGGATACTGAAAAATGTTCGACTGCTGCCCTGGCCAGCACATTCTCCAGATCTCTCACCAATTGAAATCGTCTGGTCAATGGTGGCCGAGCAACTGGCTCGTCACATTACGCCAGTCACTGCTCTTGATGAACTGTGGTATCGTGTTGAAGCTGCATGGGCAGCTGTACCTGTGCACGTCATCCAAGCTCTGTTTGACTCAATGCGGAGGCGTATGAAGGGCGTTATTACGGCCAGAGGTGATTGTTCTGGGTACTGATTTCTCAAGATCTATGCACCCAAATTGCGTGGAAATGTAATAACATGTCAGTTCTAGTATAATATATTTGTCCAATGAATACCCGTTTATCATCTGCATTTCTTCTTGGTGTATCAATTTTAATGGCCAGTGTATATTTGCACAGAGGGGAGAATATGTAGAACATATAAAGCATCAAAAGCGCCATCTAATTTTCCTATGTTTTATCTATCTATCTATATATATATATATATATATATATATATATATATATATATATATAAACTTTTTGGCCTGGCTGGGTGTTGTTGATAAATGTGCGTGAATTAAGAATAAGATAGCGTTCTTTGTTAGCGGAACTTACTTACATTTGGGCAGCAGTAAGTCTTTGCGAAGCTATCGTGTTACACATAGTCTCGGAGTCTACGTTTGAACCCAATCCCCGCACAGAGAATCACTTCTACAGACGAAGACACCAAACCACATTCACTTTTCAGCGATTATCGTGAGGATCGCGAAACAAAACAGTCAAAATGGGATGAGACGACAAACGAACGTGTAAATGGCGTATTAACGGGAAAATTCAGAATCAGGGAAGCGGCAGGGCTCTGTTGTGTTCCCAGGATAGCTCACTAGTAATTACAAACACCTTCACAAACAGCATCATACAACTCGCTGCATAAAACCTCATTCGCCTCCGTCGACATATCACCAATATAAGAACCGTTCACAGTTTCACCATCTTCTGCCTTTACATCATATAAATTGTAGCTGCAGCAACGTGCAATTTTAGAATCAACAGTACCATTAAATTCCGCTGCGTTTTCATTTAAACCTCAGCATAATAACTTTTCCTCTCCTACACGCTCCTGCGCCACTCTAATTTCAGATCGCCCATCAAATTGAGATCCACATTCATTCTCAAATAAACATTCAAGATCCCCAGATTCATCCAGAATTTTGTGTTCATCTCCATTAGTAGAAAGATACGCATAGATCTCTTCCTCTGAGGTATCAGTACCAACAACTTCAATTTTCGTAACCTCGGTACATAAAACAACATTACTACCTTCCTTCAAAAATATTTCACCAATATACGCTGATAGACACACAAATTCATCAACAGCTGATGAGACTAGTGCTACGCCGCCCTTATTAATCTCCTTAACAACTTCGCCGTCACAATATCACCTGAAACATCATCACCTTCATCACTACAATCGTCACCGCTGGTTAGTACCGTTTTCGAATTTTCTATACCATATAACTCCACCAAATTCAGCTCCGCCTCAGACTCCTTTCGGCACATAGAATCTTTCATTGTATTAAGATTCACACACTCTTTCGTCTCACATTCATAAACCATATTATTTAGCCCTAAATCGTCGTCATCGCCTTTATCGTTATCTTTCATTATGTTAGGATTACGCCTTTTATGTACGATCTGATTTGAAAATTTACCTATTTGATTCTCATCTCTTACTAATCTCATTTCAAAATTCTGACGCTTTTCTGCCGATTTATTAACACCTGTCACATTTCCCTATACTCGCATCCTATTCATCGCTGGTTTATTTTGCCATCTCCGGACCTGAGATGCGGCGAAACTTGGTTTCCCGATCTCCCATTGTGCTGGATCATTTCGCCAGGCTCAAAATGGTTCAAATGGCTCTGAGCTCTATGGGACTCAACATCTGAGGTCATCAGTCCCCTAGAACTTACAACTACTTAAACCTAACTAACCTAAGGACATCACACACATCCTTGCCCTGTCACGAAAGTATCCGTTTCTATTACCCCTTTGAAATTTATCATTGGATGTATTCCTCTTACCTTTTCCCTTATCAAAACTGTTGTTTGCGTTCCGTTGATAGCTTCCCGGACTTCTTTCATAGTAGTTACTCGGACTGTAGTTACGATTTACACTCTGAAAACTATTTGTCTGCTTACTTAGCGGTTTTAATTTCAACACCCCTAGTAATTTTTATACAAAGTCCAAAAATTTGTTTGTTGAGTTGCTAGGACAGTGCACTAGATCCCACTGGAAATTTTCCGGTAACCGCCTTTTCAACGTCGTAGTTTCAGGAAGCACTCCCAATGAACATTTCATATGCATTAATCTCGCAAGTTCACGTTTACAAAATTTCCTGTTTTCAAATGTTGGCCCGTTCAGAAACTCATTTTGCAGTCGCGTTTGTTTCGTTTCACTCCAGAACCTGTTCAGGAAACTGCTTTCAAATATTTCGTAGGTAGTAAACGTATCACTGTGTATATTTGCCCATGATTGCGGCTCGCCTTCCAAATGTCTTTTCACGTATTTTCTCTTCGCCTCGTTGGACAATCCCCTTATAAAACTATCCCTGCATGCTGCTAGAAAATGTACTGGGTGATTCTTCCTGTTGTCTCCAAAACATTTGTCTGTTTCGAGTTCATCCATGGAACACTGATCACTGTAGAGGTTTGATGTGCACCTAAGGAATTCAGTTCGCTTTTTATTTCATTGATTTAACATTTAAACTTCATCATTTTCAATTTTAATGCCAGATTCTATTTGTTCCTTTATTTTATCTACTCCTTTCTCCCCTTTACCTATTCGAACGGATAAGTTGCTAATAGCCTTTGTGGTATCAACCATTAGAGCATCTTGCCTACTCATACGTTTCTTTCCGTTGCCTCCCGGATCTGCCTGTAACTTCTCCACCTTATCACTGAAATTTTACTCTGCTTGATCTACGTTAGAGTCAAGTATCCCAACTTCTTCAGAAATTTTGCCCATTTCATCCCGAATGGTTTTTAATTTTCCGTCTATAAATTCTTCGATTCCACCAGCAATTTTACCCACTTCGTCTTTCACAACCGAAGCTATTTCGGAATGAACCGAATCAATTTTTAAATTTAAGTCACTCATATCAGTTTTAACAAAATCAGTTTTCGATCCCAATCCTCATATCATTTGCTTTAATTGCGACATCATGTATCCCCCAAATTCATCCCCCTTGCCTGTTTTCGGACTATTTACCCTACTAAATTCACCGCCTATAACGCTCTCCCGCTCCGACTTCGGGCTAAGCAGCTCGGTAGTATTTTCGGACCCACTCAAACTGGCCGACTGCTTAATATTAGCGACGTATATTATTGGCGATTGATCTACAGGATCATACATAATCTCTCTGTCAGCGCAGGTACTTAGCTTTGTCGTGCTGGATCCTTCTGCCATGGTACCGCTGCCGATGATGCAGTTGAAGCCTACATCTACATCTACATTTATACTCCGCAAGCCACCCAACGGTGTGTGGCGGAGGGCACTTTACGTGCCACTGTCATTATCTCCCTTTCCTGTTCCAGTCGCGTATGGTTCGCGGGAAGAACGACTGTCTGAAAGCCTCTGTGCGCGCTCTAATCTCTCTAATTTTACATTCGTGATCTCCTCGGGAGGTATAAGTAGGGGGAAGCAATATATTCGATACCTCATCCAGAAACGCACCCTCTCGAAACCTGGCGAGCAAGCTACACCGCGATGCAGAGCGCCTCTCTTGCAGAGTCTGCCACTTGAGTTTGTTAAACATCTCCGTAACGCTATCACGGTTACCAAATAACCCTGTGACGAAACGCGCCGCTCTTCTTTGGATCTTCTCTATCTCCTCCGTCAACCCGATCCGGTACGGATCCCACACTGATGAGCAATACTCAAGTATAGGTCGAACGAGTGTTTTGTAAGCCACCTCCTTTGTTGATGGACTACATTTTCTAAGGACTCTCCCAATGAATCTCAACCTGGTACCCGCCTTACCAACAATTAATTTTATATGATCATTCCACTTCAAATCGTTCCGCACGCATACTCCCAGATATTTTACAGAAGTAACTGCTACCAGTGTTTGTTCCGCTATCATATAATCATACAATAAAGGATCCTTCTTTCTATGTATTCGCAATACATTACATTTGTCTATGTTAAGGGTCAGTTGCCACTCCCTGCACCAAGTGCCTATCCGCTGCAGATCTTCCTGCATTTCGCTACAATTTTCTAATGCTGCAACTTCTCTGTATACTACAGCATCATCCGCGAAAAGCCGCATGGAACTTCCGACACTATCTACTAGGTCATTTATATATATTGTGAAAAGCAATGGTCCCATAACACTCCCCTGTGGCACGCCAGAGGTTACTTTAATGTCTGTAGACGTCTCTCCGACGCTGAAGATCTCGTAGCCCCTGCGGTGGTACTGCAACCCCCACTGCGCGATGAATCGCCGTTGAAGATGCCACTGCTCGCTGGAATCACTTGCTTTCGACGTCGCCTCTTCTTCCGCGTTACCTTTTTATCTCTCCTGGCCACTGCTAGAACTCGGTGCTCACAACTGTTGCAAAATACGTAGCTCAGAGCCCCCACGCAAACTGCTTAAACTGCCACAGACCTGGGACCTAGGTCACAGAATGTCGTTAACTGCGAGAATTACAATTGTAATTTCACAACCACTAAAGAAATCTAATATTCAGTCCTGAACCGATCTCACATTTAACTTTTGCGAGATGTCTTGCCTAGCGAAGTTCACATAATACTTTTGTAAACACGTTGCAGAATTCAAATCCAATTCTAAAACTTTCCAGAGTCCATATTCCGCAACTTTCCAAAATCCAATCCTGTTCCAACAGTTTGCAAAGATTCTTGTCCCTCGCATAAAAAGTTCTCGGTTTACTTGCCGCGTCAAATTTGGATAAAATCCCAAGCTTTCGATGACTACCTCCGTCATCTTCGTCAGGGGTAAAACTGACTGTCGTGGACCGGTGAGGCTTCCGCTTTTATAAGCAGTGGACGGCTTCTCATTGGCTGGATGACGTCACGGTGAAACCGATGCGTACTGAGGTGGCGGCCTCTATATCCATTCATTCCTCGCAGTTCTCCGCCTGTTGCGATGGATGGCGCTGCAAGCAACGCTGGATAAAGCGCTCAAACAAAATCTATGGATATAGAGGCCGCCACCTCAGTACGCATCGGTTTCACCGTGACGTCATCCAGCCAATGAGAAGCCGTCCACTGCTTATAAAAGCGGAAGCCTCACCGGTCCACGACAGTCAGTTTTACCCCTGACGAAGATGACGGAGGTAGTCATCGAAAGCTTGGGATTTTATCCAAATTTGACGCGGCAAGTAAACCGAGAACTTTTTATGCAAGGACTCCGTCGCGAAAGACTTCGTAGTCATTCTTATCCCTCAACCAACACTTTCCCAATTCCTATCGTGGATTAGCCTCCAATTGCGAGCTAACATCCCAAAGATGTTCGGGCTTCGTCGAATCGCCTTGGCTCAAATTCGACTAGGCGTTTGACCACACGTGTTGCATTACACGCCCTAAATTAGACACTTGTGGCCTTTTGGTTAAATTGTCTGGTTGATGGCAAGTTTGCGAAACTGTATGAACCATTCAACGTTATTATAACAACAGTAATAATAATATCTGGAGCTAAATTAACGACCCGTAAATGATGTAAACCACACAGTTGCGATTTAGTGAGAACAATGTTTATTCAGAAAACAAACCAATAGCGAAAGTGATCGTATTTAAAGTTACTGTTAACACTCAAGCGCATATCCATTTGACACAGTTCGATCATCGCGAAACACAAGTCCAATACTCCATTTCGTTATTTACACGAAAAGTTAGATTTCACACTATACGCGCGGCTGCTCGCCGCTCGGAGGCTGATTCCCGCCATGCCACACAACGCGGCATTTTCTAAGTCGTTTCACTTCCTAGCTGCCTAAAGACCGACCGACCGCTTTCGCGTCTCAGTCCGACCTGTACCCTTCGGTGTGTCCAGCCGAACTGTCGGCCGTCGAGGCTGCACCAGCACTGCACCTCTGCCCGTCCCGGACCGTGTTTCCCGCTCGCCGAATTCCTCCCCCAACTGACTACGGCAGTTCGCTTTCCCGAAGCCATCCATCTGATTGGCTGCAGGTTATTCTACATTATTTTCCTTTTTAACACATTTAAATAATCAAAGATTGACGACTTTCACGTTCTAAATAAAGTAACAATAATATAAATTACATAATAAACGTTAAATTCTTTTACATAAAACCAATACAATTACCTTCTTAGCTTTGAATGCCACGGCCAGTAGCCTTGCACCAATGTTCGTTCTGATAAATAAAGAACAAAAGCAGCTATTACGCATTAAACTTTACAACAAATATTCTATTATCTAATGATTCAATAAGGTGTCATGTTGTCATCGTTCAGTGTGTTTTGTTGGAGGAAATGATGATCAGATGATTAACTGTAAATACTGACAATTTAAATTTACTATATCATTTAAGCAAATGAAGTTGATACAGGGTGTTTCAAAAATGACCGGTATATTTGAAACGGCAATAAAAACTAAGCGATAGAAATACACCGTTTGTTGCAATATGCTTGGGACAACAGTACATTTTCAGGCAGACAAACTTTCGAAATTACAGTAGTTTCAATTTTCAACAACAGATGGCGCTGCGGTCTGGGAAACTCTATAGTACGATATTTTCCACATATCCACCATGCGTAGCAATAATATGGCGTAGTCTCTGAATGAAATTACCCGAAACCTTTGACAACGTGTCTGGCGGAATGGCTTCACATGCAGATGAGATGTACTGCTTCAGCTGTTCAATTGTTTCTGGATTCTGGCGGTACACCTGGTCTTTCAAGTGTCCCCACAGAAAGAAGTCACAGGGGTTCATGTCTGGCGAATAGGGAGGCCAATCCACGCCGCCTCCTGTATGTTTCGGATAGCCCAAAGCAATCACACGATCGTCGAAATATTCATTCAGGATGTGGCCGGGCACCATCTTGCATAAACCACGAGGTGTTCGCAGTGTCGTCTAAGGCAGTTTGTACCGCCACAAATTCACGAAGAATGTCCAGATAGCGTGATGCAGCAATCGTTTCGGATCTGAAAAATGGGCCAATGATTCCTTTGGAAGAAATGGCGGCCCAGACCAGTACTTTTTGAGGATGCAGGGACGATGGGACTGCAACATGGGGCTTTTCGGTTCCCCATATGCGCCAGTTCTGTTTATTGACGAAGCCGTCCAGGTAAAAATAAGCTTCGTCAGTAAACCAAATGCTGCCCACATGCATATCGCCGTCATCAATCCTGTGCACTATATCGTTAGCGAATGTCTCTCGTGAAGCAATGGTAGCGGCGCTGAGGGGTTGCCGTGTTTGAATTTTGTATGGATAGAGGTGTAAACTCTGGCGCATGAGACGATATGTGGACGTTGGCGTCATTTGGACCGCAACTGCAACACGGCGAACGGAAACCCGAGGCCGCTGTCGGATCACCTGCTGCACTAGCTGCGCGTTGCCCTCTGTGGTTGCCGTACGCAGTCGCCCTACCTTTCCGGCACGTTCATCCGTCACGTTCCCAGTCCGTTGAAATTTTTCAAACAGATCCTTTATTGTATCGCTTTTCGGTCCTTTGGTTACATTAAACCTCCATTGAAAACTTCGTCTTCTTGCAACAATACTGTGTTCTAGGCGGTGGAATTCCAACACCAGAAAAATCCTCTGTTCTAAGGAATAAACCATGTTGTCTACAGCACACTTGCACGGTGTGAACAGCACACGCTTACAGCAGAAAGACGACGTACAAAATGGCGCACCCACAGACTGCGTTGTCTTCTATATCTTTCACATCACTTGCAGCGCCATCTGTTGTTGAAAATTGTAACTACTGTAATTTCGAAAGTTTGTCCGCCTGAAAATGTACTGTTGTCCCAAGCATATTGCAACAAACGGTGTATTTCTATCGCTGCTCGTTTAGTTTTTATTGCCGTTTCAAATATACCGGTCATTTTTGAAACACCCTGTATTTACAACATTTTTCATTTTAATGATGCCCTTCTATATGAAATGCCGATCGTTAAGATAGACCAAAGCGTTCAGATTTTAGCATTGAAGTCTTTGTTACAAAACTTGTTAATTTCATTTTAATAATAAATCCTAAATTGTTATAGATATGATCAATATTCAAGTTTTATTGGGATCACCATGAAAATTTACGATTAAAATAACTTTGGCTTAATTCTTGAATTACTACAGAATTAAATAGTTTTCATAAATATTTCGCTTTATGGCCGATCTTAGGTGGGCAATATTTAACACTGCTACGCCTCCTTGGTCACAAACAGCTTCTACGGGTTCAAATGGTTCAAATGGCTCTGAGCACTATGGGACTTAACAGCTGTGGTCATCAGCCCCCTAGAACTTAGAACTACTTAAACCTAACTAACCTAAGGACATCACACACATCCATGCCCAGGGCAGGATTCGAACCTGCGACCGTAGCAGTCGCGCGGTTCCGGACTGCGCGCCTAGAACCGCGAGACCACCGCGGCCGGCAGCTACTACGGGGTTTCCCTATGACGTACGTTCTCGTCTGTCTCACTCGCACACTGCAGCGTTTAGGCCTCATTCAGGCCTCACAATAGACGCCTATGACTTCCCTCAAGTGGCGTATCTGCGCTTTTTGTGGCACACGATCCTGTAGGCTGACTCTTTCGGCCATACAATTAAAATTAGAGCGAAATGGACATTAACTCATAGTAGGAGAAAGTGGTGCCTCCTGGGTGGTATAATTAATAACATTTACACTCACAAAGATTAGGTAATCAAACAACTTTTAGAGAGCTGTTTTTGTCCGTAAACGAAACAGATTTTTTGAAAATTTCTTTATGATTAATCACAACGTCTGATGTGGCACCATTATTTTTTTTTTTTTTTCAGGAACAAGAAAAATGCAAGCAATAAGTTTCTTTCGACGTTTCATGAGCTGCATTCCGAATTTTCCTTATGGCGTGCCTAATCTACAAACCTTCAAAGAGATCAAAGTTCAAACAGAGCGTGGTCATTTGTTATTTTGACGGCGTGTTGTCCTGTTTTATTTCATATTTTGTGTTTATATTCACTGTGTGTCTGTATGTGTGTGTGTGTGTGTGTGTGTGTGAGGAGGGTGGATGGAGGAAGGGGGGGGACAAGCGCGTGCATACCGAAAGATGTTCAGAGAACTGAGAACATTTCTTTCTTAATGAAATTTGCCATAAGTGGGGGAGATAATGACAAATTTACGCAGATTTCTTTCCGGAATTTTTTAGTTTGCTTAGATTACCGTGTTTAAAGTTGTTTAGTCTTAACGTGGCTATTGTTAGGAAAGTGTACTTAATTCTCACTAAACATTACGTTTAAGAGTGCAAAATAATTTGATACTGGCTCAAGTCGGGCAAGCAACGCAGTGGCCGACGGCCTTCACTTACCGACCGAGAGCAGCGGCGTTTGCGTAATGTTGTCAGTGCTAACAGACAAGCAAGACTGCGTGAAAATAACGGCAGAAATCAAAGTGGGACGTACGACTAACGTATCCGTTGGCACAGGAAGGCGAAATCTGGCGTCAGTGGGCTACAGCAGCACGCGACCATCGCGAGTGCCTTTGCTGAACCCACGGCATCACTTGCACGCCATACCTGTTATAGTCTGGAGGATTGGAAAACGTTGACGTAATCAGATGAGTCCCGATTTCAGTTGGAAAGAACTGATGGTAGGGTCTAGTGTAGCGCAGACCCCATGATGCCATGGATCCCAGTTGTCAGCAAGGCAGTGTGTAAGCTGGTGGCGGCTCCATAATGGTGTGGGCTGTGTTTACATGGAATGGACTGGACGCTGTGTTCCAACTGAAATGGCTCTGAGCACTATGGGACCTAACTTCTGAGGTCATCAGTCCCCTAGAACTTACGAGGTGCATTCAAATTCTAAGGCCTCCGATTTTTTTTTCTAATTAACTACTCACCCGAAATCGATAAAACTGGCGTTACTTCTCGACGTAATCGCTCTGCAGACGTACACATTTTTCACAATGCTGACGTCATGATTCCATGGCAGCGGCGTAGGCTTCTTTAGGAGTCTGTTTTGAGCACTGGAAAATCGCTGAGGCAATAGCAGCACGGCTGGTGAATGTGCGGCCACGGAGAGTGTCTTTCATTGTTGGAAAAAGCCAAAAATCCACAGGAAAAGGAAATTGGAAACATAAAGTAGAAGAGGGTAGGCATAAGGTTTTCTGGACATTAAATATATTTAAATAAAATTTTTGAAATTTTTGAAAACATAGTCAGCGATCTTAAAATTTGTTAAAATTAAAATTTAAAAGTCTTGATGAATGACCGATTTCGACTCTTTCATAGAGTCATCTTCAGACTCTGTAAAGATATACTGCCAAAGTAGTGTAGACGTTATAATAAGCATATAAAAATATATAAAAATAAAATAAATAGTAATAAATTATGAAACTTCCTAGCAGATTAAAACTGTGTGCCGGACCGAGACTCGAACTCAGGACCTTTGCCTTTGGGTCGCAGGAGAGCTTCTGTAAAGGTTTGGAAGATAGGAGACGAGGTACTGGCAGAAGTAAAGCTGTGAGGACGAGGCGTGAGTCGTGCTTGGGTAGCTCAGATGGTAGAGCACTTGCCCGCCAAAGGTCCCGAGTTCGAGTCTCGGTCTGGCACACGGTTTTAATCTGCCAGGGAGTTTCATATCAGCGCACACTCCGCTGCAGAGTGAAAATCTCATTCTGGAGTAATATTTCTGTAATAACAGCGGAACGATGTTACTAAAGTGCATCGATAGTTGCTGTAGAAACGGCATCCTAGCCCGGTGAGGCAGGCATCTGATGATCAGAGATTATTGTGTGCTGCGAAAGATCTCAATGGGTGATATTTTTTTGCATAGATATATCGTCGGTTGTTATAGAAATAGCGTCTTATTCTCACTGCGACAATCTATGGTGCTGTAACAAAGTTATAATTGGCGGAATTTGACACCTTTGTCAATGTAGCATAGTATTCGTCATTATGACAAAATCATAAAAGGATAAAATTAAAGGGTTATAATCAGCTTAAAAATCTCTTCACAAGAAATTGTCTATGTCAGGTTATAATAATGGCAACAGGATGCTATGAGAGTGTATGGTGATTGGTGGGAACAGGTGCCTGATACCGCTATGGCAAAGTACAAAGCGTACATGAGAAATAAGCGACGACTAGCATCCTTTGATGGAAAAATATGGATAACAAAATAAAAATTAGCAAAGTGTGAGTGACAGTTGACTTGTTGTCGTGTTGTGGTTTTTAAAATATTAAAGTGAGATAGTTAAAAAAAGTAGTTATAAAATACTAATGATGAAACAAGCGTCGGCTTAATATAAAAATATATGAATGTAATAATACGAAAACGGAAGAGCATTTCCTTATAATATGTCTTCTAAAAGGTCATAAAAATGTTTTTCCCTGAAGTCTAGCTGTTCATTGAGTAAAGCTAGGGGTCCACTTTTACGATGTGCATAGATTTCAATTTCCTCTAATGCATTAAGTAACGGTCCTTTTGGGGCAAAGTGAAGGATTTTTAAATTCGTATGAATTAATCCTTCGGAATGGTTGCAGCCATTGAGATGTTGGCCAAACAAGGATTTATTACGACTGGTACCAGCCACATGTTCTTAAAAGTGATGCTAAAACCTGAGAAGTCGAACTCCTGACAGATTTCACTATCATGCTCCCTGATTTTTTTTCGTCTCAGTATCGTTTATTCTGAAGTAGTAGCTGTGTGGTCAGCGCGATGGAATGTCATACCTAACGGCCCGGGTTCGATTCCCGGCTCAGGGACTGGGTGTTGTGTTGTCCTTATCGTTCAAATGGTTCAAATGGCTCTAAGCACTATGGGACTTAACATCTGAGGTCATCAGTCCCCTAGAACTTAGAACTACTTGAACCTAACTAACCTAAGGACATCACACACATCCATGCCCGAGGTAGGATTCGAACCTGCGACCGTAGCGGTCGCGCGGTTCCTCACTGTAGCGCCGAGAACCGCTCGGCCACTCCGGCCGGCCCCTTATCGTCATCATCTCATCCACGTCGACACGCAGGTCGCCGAAGTGGCGACAACTCAAAAGACTTGCACCAGGCGAACGGTCTGGCCGACGGGAGGCCCTAGCTACACGACATTTCCATTTCCATTCTGAAGTACATGATACCGGTACAAAAATTACGACAGACTATTCTACATGCTAAATTTTACCACTCGACTTGGGGCTAGAACTAAGGGCCCAAGTCTATCGAAATTTTGTGTAACAAATAAAGTCTCTATAAAATTCTTTTGGGTTTGCATTGTCATCTGTAAAATTCCGACGTTTCGGCGACTGTTGCGAGGTGCCTTCCTCAGGGTGTATTGCTAACTGCTGAGTGAGCACTAGTTTGGATACTTATATATACTATGGAGGAGGGCTGTCATTGGATGTGAGGAGGAAGGGTATTAGTTCATTTTATTGGTCTTTGCATTGCGTGTTGTCACTGGTGGAAATAGGCGTTTTCCATTGGAATTTCATTTACTGCTTGCGATTGGTGGAAATTGGCGAATAGGAGACTGAGCGGCGACTGCATCGTAGCACTTTCTAACTGCCTAGTATCGAGTAGGCCACCTCAGCCCTTTGTGAACCCTCCGCCGCTATGGCCTACTGCACGCCTGTTGCTCTGCGAGAGCTGTCCTCCCGCAAAACTGTCACTGCTGGCAGCCAAGACGCTGGAAGTCGGTAGCCGTCTTCTCTGTTCATGTTGTCGGGTCGCTTGGCTATTTTTATAGCGTCTCTGATCTTCCTCCTCAAACTAAACGGCTGTTTTGCCAGTACGCTGTTTCGCCAGTACGCGGGCCTATAGAAATTCGATCTTCATCCTGCACTGTTCCTGATGTTCTGCCACCGAAGATTCGTTGCAAGAC
Organism: Schistocerca cancellata; assembly: GCF_023864275.1. Classification (NCBI taxonomy): domain Eukaryota; kingdom Metazoa; phylum Arthropoda; class Insecta; order Orthoptera; family Acrididae; genus Schistocerca; species Schistocerca cancellata. The sequence continues at coordinate 63,801,479 of NC_064637.1, read as the reverse complement.
CAGTAAAATGAACTGCTAATACCCTTCCTCCTCACCCTCACATCCAATGACAGCACTCCTCCATTGTATATAAGCATCCAAATTAGTGGTCATCCAGCAGTTAGCAACACACCCTGAGGAAGGCGCCTTGCAACAGTCGCCCAAACGTCGGAATTTTACAGATGACAATGCGGCCTCAAACCCAGAAGAACTTTATAGACTGTGGCAACGGCAGCGGAACCCTACGTTTACAAATATAACTTTATTTATGTCACACAAACGCATTTTTAAGATTCACCGGATTATTTTGGAAGGTTTGAGTTTTACCTGTTGTTAGTGTTTTTTTTTTTTTTTTCAAGTTATTACTGGTAATGGGAGTTGGAAATGTTTCTCAGTTGGCAGCTTACCTCTTCCGTAGAATTCAGCCCACACAGCACAGCGTTCGTGAAGTTCCAGTAGCACACCGTGATCCCCGGCAGCAACCAGTCGAACGACGTGTTGACACCGTTAGGTATTTCCCAGGCTGTAGAGTCCAGATGTGACATCAAGTGTTCCATGGTTAGGAGGACTGCCATTGCCCGAGTTTCCTCCCTGGTACCCGGTGCCCTCGTCCATAGTGGACAAGTAAGATACCACACCATCGGTAACCAGCTGCTTGGTGGCCATCCCATTGGCGACGGGGTAGTAGTACTGCCCCGTCCAGATAGGAGACTACTAGCGCTATGAAGACAACCACAAGACACTGTACGATGGTAACCAAATGCTTGGTAGGTGTTCTATTGTCGGAAGCGCAGCAGTACAGCTCAAGGGGGACAGGTGGAGGGTGTGATGGATGCGTTGCATCGATTAAAGTATTCATTGCACAAAAGCGAGCAGTAAGAGTAATGTATGGTGTTCATCCAGAGCAGCAATTTGAGTACAGTTGGCACCACAGTGACACAACGAACTGTTACAAATCGGTTACTTCAACGACACCTCTGAGCCAGACCCCTGTAGCGTGTGTTACATTGACCCCAAACCATGGCTGTTTGAGACTTCAGTGGTGTCGTGCGAGAGGCCCTTCAAGGGCAGCGTGGAGGTCTGTTGTGTTTTCTGATTAAAGCTGCCGCTGTTGGCAGTATCTATATCTACATATATACTCCGCTGGCCACCAAGCGGTGTGTGGCGGAGGGCAAAATTTGCGCCAAAGTAAAATCCCCTCCCCCCCCCCCCTCCCCTCTGTTCCACTCGTGGATTGCGCGAGGGAAAAACGACTGTCTTAACGCCTCAGTACCAGCTCTAATTTACCTGATCTTTGAATGGTGATCATTGCGCGATATGAAAGTTGGTGGTAATAAGATATGCTCTACATCCTCGGCGAAGATCGGATTTCGGAATTCAGTGAGCAGCCCTTTCCGTTTAGCGCGTCCTCTATCTGCAAGTGTGGCCCACTTCAAACTTTCCATGAGATCTGCAACGCTCTCACGATGACTAAATGTACCAGTCACGAAACGTGCCGCTCTTCTTTGGACCTTGTCAATCTCTTGAATCAGACCCAACTGGCAAGGGTCCCATACAGACGAACAATAATACTGCACGAACTAACGTATTGTAAGCAATTTCCTATGTTGAAGGACTGCATCGATTCAGGATTCTAGCAATAAACCGCAATCTACATCTACATACATACTCCGCAATCCACCATACGGTGCGTGGTGGAGGGTACCTCGTACCACAACTAGCATCTTCTCTCCCTGTTCCACCGCCAAACAGAACGAGGGAAAAATGACTGCCTATATGCCTCTGTACGAGCCCTAATCTCTCTTATCTTGTGGTCTTCCCGCGAAATGTAAGTTGGCGGCAGTAAAATTGTACTGCAGTCAGCCTCAAATGCTGGTTCTCTAAATTTCCTCAGTAGCGATTCACGAAAAGAACGCCTCCTTTCCTCTAGAGACTCCCACCCGAGTTCCTGAGGCATTTCCGTAACACTCGCGTGATGATCAAACCTACCAGTAACAAATCTAGCAGCCCACCTCTGAATTTATTCTACGTCCTCCCTCAATCCGACCTGATAGGGATCCCAAACGCTCGAGCAGTACCCAAGAATAGGTCGTATTAGTGTTTTATAAGCGGTCTCCTTTACAGATGAACCACATCTTCCCAAAATTCTACCAATGAACCGAAGACGACTATCCGCCTTCCCCACAACTGCCATTACATGCTTGACCCACTTCACATCGCTCTGCAATGTTTCGCCCAAATATTTAATCGACGTGACTGTGTCAAGCGCTACACTACTAATGGAGTATTCAAACATTACAGGATTCTTTTCCCTATTCATCTGCACTAATTTATATTTATCTATATTTAGAGTTGGCTGTCATTCTTTACACCAATCACAAATCCTGTCCAAGTCATCTTGTATCCTCCTACAGTCACTCAACGACGACACCTTCCCGTTCACCACAGCATCACCAGCAAACAGCCGCACATTGCTATCCACCCTATCCAAAAGGTCATTTATGTAGGTAGAAAACAACAGCGGACCTACCATAGTTCCCTGGGACGCTCCAGATGATACCCTCACCTCCAATGATCAGTCACCATCGAGGACAAGGTCCTGGAGTAGAATTCGCATTTCCCGTTACTTGTGTAATCTGATCATTCCATTTGAGATCATTTCGAACAGTCACACCCACATAGCTGACGGATGTTACCGCTTCCAAAGACTGGACATTCATTTTGCATTCGTCCTTGTTATACGCAGGAGGTTACACTTACTAATATTGAGAGACAATTGCCAGTCGTTACACCACGCATTGATTTTCTGCAAATCCTCATTGATTTGTTCACAAATTTCGTATGTTGATTAGATTCAAGTGGTTCAAATGGCTCTGAGCACTATGGGACTTAATATCTATGGTCATCAGTCCCCTAGAACTTAGAACTACTTAAACCTAACTAACCTAAGGACAGCACACAACACCCAGCGATCACGAGGCAGAGAAAATCCCTGACCCCGCCGGGAATCGAACCCGGGAACCCGGGCGTGGGAAGCGAGAACGCTACCGCACGACCACGAGATGCGGGCTGTTGATTAGAAGGAGGCCAGTTGATGACCTGCAACCAACCTGTTCGCGTGTTAGCCACACAGGTTCTACACTTGGAATTAAGGTCAGGGGTGTGCGATTTCATATGATAACGGGAGAATTCTCCTGGTTACTCCGTGGACCCTGACTGCAAAAATTGTACGACAGTCTGGTGATTCGACCTGTTGTGCTGCCATTCATGAACAACATTCCGGGTTGTGTTCTCCAACAGGATAACGCTCGCCCACGTATCGCTGTTGGAAGCCAACATGCTCTACAGAGATTACTATGAAATGAATACCCCCAGCTGCATACAGTCGTTGATAAAACGGGGACAGTTGAAAATGTGTGCCCCGACCGGGACTCGAACCCGGGATCTCCAGCTTACATGGCAGACGTTCCATCCATCTGAGCCACCGAGGACACAGAGGACAGAGCGATTGCAGGGACTTATCACTGGCACGCCTCACGTGAGACCCACTTTCCCAACTCATTGTCCCGCACTGCCCCTGCCCATTATACTCCTTACTCGCGGCTTTTTGCCGATTCCCGTAACAGTTCGGACATGTCTGAAAGAACAGATACCATCTTCATATATGCTCTACAGAGTGTTGACATGTTGCCTCGGCCAGCTCAATTACCAGATATGTCTCCAGTCGATAATACATGGGGCATCATCGGACGAGATCTCCAGCGTCATCCAAAACCACAACCAGCATTAACCGACCCTGTACTGACCGGCCAATGCCGGTTGGTGTGGCCGAGCGGTTCTAGGGGCTTCAGTCCGGAACCGCGCGACTGCTACGGTCGCAGGTTCTAATCCTGCCTCGGGCATGGAGTGTGTGATGTCCTTAGGTTAGTTAGGTTTAAGTAGTTCTAAGTTCTAGGGGACTTATGACCTCAGATGTTGAGTCCCGTAGTGCTCAGAGCCATTTGAACCATTTGACCGGCCAAGTGCAACAGTCATGAAACCACATGCCACAAACTGACATACGGCACCTGTACAACACAATGCATCCACGTTCACATGCTTGCATACAACATGACGTACGAGCAATTGTAATTGCTTATGTTGCACTTACATGACCTGTATTTTCATGATATACGAAAGGATACGTCTATGCGTAAAACAACATCAGGAAATTGTATACACTGAAATAACTGTGTTGCGTTAATGTTGTCATCTCTTGGTAATAAAGAAATAAAACTTGTTTGTATTACTTTTTGCCCTCACAGGAGAACGCGTTAGAAAAAGTGTTTTCATTGTCCCATGCGACTTCTGACAGATTGTTAGTTTAATTAATTTTCACCGAGAGAAAGCTCCCTCTACTGATTTAAAATATTCTCACTGAAATGTATGACACTAGAGAAAAATATTTGTTTCAGTGTCCCGTGCAATCTCCCACCCTGTATATATACTTCAGTCCCCTAGTCTTCACTCACGTAGAAACCGTGAAGACAAGACTGGTGTAATTGCTTGTACAATGCGCAAAGAGGCATCTAAGCAGTCATTCTATCCGCGCCCTGTTCGCGAATGAAAGGGGAACAATCACCAATACGAGGTGACATCGTAATTTCCCTCTGCCATGCACTTCACAGTGGTTTCTGTGGTGTCACCGCCAGACACCACACTTGCTAGGTGGTAGTCTTTAAATCGGCCGCGGTCCGTTAGTATACGTCGGACCCGCGTGTCGCCACTATCAGTGATTGCATACCGAGCGCCGCCACACGACAGGTCTAGAGAGGCTTTCTAGCACTCGCCCAGTTGTACAGCCGACTTTGCTAGTGATGGTTCACTGATCAATTACGCTCTCATTTGCCGAGACGATAGTTAGCCTAGCCTTCAGCTACGTCATTTGCTACGACCTAGCAAGGCGCCACTACCAGTTACTATTGATGCTGTAAAACATGTACCGTCAAGAGCGATGTTCACCATTAATGGATTAAAGTTAAGTATTCCACCAGTTACGTACGTTTTCTCTAAATTCTAATTTCCTTGTCCTGTTCCAGACCTCACGCCAGCCTGCGTGAGCTTAAACGCGTGCCTTTCGGCTTCCTCATAGTGGGTTGGCTGTCTTGCCAATCCACAACAGTTTCCACACTGCTTATGTTCCTGTAGGTGTGCATGTTCATTTTTACCGTTCAAAAACGTACAAACACAGACAGTGCCCAGCTGCGTGCTGACGGACTTACCTGGAGAAACCATGAAGCAGGCGAGAGCTACGGAGACTGGCACCGCGGTTCCATTGTGGGGCTGCGGGTCAACCACTGCTTCATTCACATCCGCCATATATATGTAGAAATCACCAGGACTGTCAGACGGGAGCAGTTCGAAGTCTCGCGTAATTGTGTCAGGGGACTAAAATCAAGTCACTAATTGTGGAATTGAGCCACTTGAAAGTGACGAGTTGCTACTACTGGCAAACAGGAATCTAATTACTGATTGGAGAATTATCATCTTCATGTATCTCACAATATAATGCATCTAAAAATCAGCGTACTCTTTTCCGGAGGTAATCACTGGCATTGTGATAATGCACCTGTAACGTCCACCCCCCCCCCCTCACTAATCGGTTAGTGTGGAAATCTCACCGTGTTTCTCATGCGCCCAACAGAAAAGATGAAACTTTAAATAAGGCTACCGTTTCTGAAGAAGGAAAGGGGTAGATGTGTTCAACAAACTATTCTGAAAAATATCTTATGCCTCTCCTACAAATCTGCTGCTATTGCACTTTACGTTGTCTTAGTTGATAATAATTAAAGCAATTGATTACGTCAAGTGCTAAGAGGGGAACCACAAGAATCGACTAGGCCACAACAGCTCAAGTGAAATGTTTTAAGATTTTTTTCTTTTTTTTTGGGGGGGGGGGAGGCGGGTGCTCTGCAAAACATGTCTCGTAGTGACGTGATTGTAATAAACATACACCAGTTATACTGCTTTATACAGGGTGAGTCACCTAACATTACCGCTGGATATATTTCGTAAACCACATCAAATACTGACGAATCGATTCCACCGAACGTGAGGAGAGGGGCTAGTGTAATTGATTAATACAAACCGTAAAAAAATGCACGGAAGTATGTTTTTTAACACAAACCTACGTTTTTTTAAATGGAACCCCGTTAGTTTTGTTAGCACATCTGAACATATAAACAAATACGTAATCAGTGACGTTTGTTGCATTGTAAAATGTTAATTACATCCGGAGATATTGTAACCTAAAGTTGACGCTTGAGTACCACTCCTTCGCTGTTCGATCGTGTGTATCGGAGAGCACCGAATTACGTAGGGATCCAAAGGGAACGGTGATGGACCTTAGGTACAGAAGAGACTGGAACAGCACATTACGTCCACATGCTAACACCTTTTTGTTGGTCTTTTTCACTGACGCACATGTACATTACCATGAGGGGTGAGGTACACGTACACACGTGGTTTCCGTTTTCAAAGTACGGAGTGGAACAGAGTGTGTCCCGACATGTCAGGCCAATAGACGTTCAATGTGGTGACCATCATTTGCTACACACAATTGCAGTCTCTGGCGTAATGAATGTCGTACACGCCGCAGTACATCTGGTGTAATGTCGCCGCAGGCTGCCACAATACGTTGTTTCATATCCTCTGGGGTTGTAGGCATATCACGGTACACATTCTCCTTTAACGTACCCCACAGAAAGAAGTCCAGAGGTGTAAGATCAGGAGAACGGGCTGGCCAATTTATGCGTCCTCCACGTCCTATGAAACGCCCGTCGAACATCCTGTCAAGGGTCAGCCTAGTGTTAATTGCGGAATGTGCAGGTGCACCATCATGCTGATACCACATACGTCGACGCGTTTCCAGTGGGACATTTTCGAGCAACGTTGGCAGATCATTCTGTAGAAACGCGATGTATGTTGCAGTGCTCTCCGATACACACGATCGAACAGCGGAGGAGTGGTACTCAAGCGTCAACTTTAGGTTACAATATCTCCGGATGTAATTAACATTTTACAATGCAATAAACGTCACTGATTACGTATTTGTTTATATGTTCAGATGTGCTAGCAAAACTAACGGGGTTCCATTTAAAAAAACGTAGGTTTGTGTTAAAAAACATACTTCCGTGCATTTTTGTATGGTTTGTATTAAACAATTGCACTAGCCCCTCTCCTCACGTTCGGTCTGTGGAATCGGTTCGTCAGTATTTGATGTGGTTTACGAAATATATCCAGCGGTAACGTTAGGTGACTCACGCTGTATATGATTCTTACTGCATAAATGACAATGAGCTCATTTCGGCATATTGCCATCGTCAGGTGCTGTGCAAATACATTAATACGTGATAGCCTGTATATTATAAATTTTAACTATGATTCGAAAGGTATTATACATGTCTGGTGTTTTTACTTTACGTGTTGTATCGATGCTGTCATATGCTGTCCTTGGTCGGTATTTGTTTTTAGATGTTACTTGGACGTTCGTTGTAGGTACAGATTAGTTCGTTCAGATACAGATCAGTCAGCTTTTTGTGCATTTTTTAGCTCTTGACAGCTTGGATGACAGTTGATCAGCGGTATTACATGTACACTACTGGCCATTAAAATTGCTACACCACGAAGATGACGTGCTACAGGCGCGAAATTTAACCGACAGGAAGAAGATGCTGTTTGACTGAATGCCCAGGCGTATCAAGGCCGTTATTACGGTCAGAGGTGGTTGTTCTGGGTGCTGATTTCTCGGGATCTATGCACCCAAATTGCGTGAAAATGTAATCACATGTCAGTTCTAGTATAATATATTTGTCCAATGAATACCCGTTCATCATCTGCATTTCTTTATGGTGTAGCAATTTTAATGGCCAGTAGTGTATGATTCCGAAGGTATTGTACATGTGTTTTTACCTTACGTGTTGTATCGATGCTACCATATGCTGTCTTTGTTGGAATCTGTTTTTAGCTGTCACTTGGACGTTCGTTATAGGTACAGATTAGTTCGTTCATATACAGATCAGTCAGTTTTTTGTACATTTTTTAGCTCTTGACAGCTTGGATGACAGTTGATCAGCGGTATTATATGTAATAACTATCATCAACGTGACATCCGAATACAAGTGCCAACAAAGAGAGAATATGGCACACCGATGCTACACGTAAGATAAAACACCACTCATGTATAATACCTTACAGTTTATAATATCAAGCCTATCACGTATTAATGTAATACACCGAAATGAGCTTATCACGAATTACGCAATAAAAATCATGTAGAGAGCTGTGCAACAGGCACGTCTTAATCGCAATTATTTAAGATGATTAATAATTACGGTCTCCAGCACAGGAGGGCATTTGCTGTTCGATAAATTAGCGATGAGATGAACAATAGCTTTTTGAAGTAAGAGTGAAACAATGGTGTGGCAGCAGAAGGCGTACATACGCATAGCTAAAGCTACAAGCAAAAAATAAGAATAAATGAATAAGGCAATAAATAACTTTAGATAATATAATGCACTTAAATGAATTGTTTAGAATGTGCTGTGAAAAGGATGACACTGAATTTGCTAGAACTGAAGCTCATTATTGTTATGACAAAATTTACGTAACCTCACACTACTTATTACTCTATAGTGGTAGGTTTTGAGAAAACGTAAATTAATTGAATTCAATGAAATAGTTGTTAATACGATTCTTTATCAGTTTTGAAAGTTAATTTGACTGGGAAGTAATCAAGTGCTTGATTATGGGAACTGCAACACATTACTGATAATGAATTCACAAGTTTTATTCATAACTTGGAATGATCATTCGAACTAAAAAGTCGAGTAAACACGGGCTCTAAAACGCATACTTTTAAGAGTTATGAGCAACTTTTGATCTTCGATGCTGCGAAACATATCTCTTCTACTGCAAGATCTTTGCTTTCCATATTTTGGGAAGTGGTGGTATGGACCAAAAGAAGAAGAAAATCTCGAGGAAACATATGCTCTAAAATGCTATGAGCACTTGCTCAGCTTCGCTAGTTTGAAACGCAGTTCATCTAATGAACTAGTGCTCATAACTTTGAAGGCGTGCATTTTAGAGCACATTTTTACTAGACTTTTTTCTTGTTTTGGTCCATATTACCAATTCCCCATATATGGAAAGCAAAGAGCTTGCAGTAGAAGAGATTTGTTCCACAGTATTTAAGGCCAATAATTGCTCATTGTCCTTAAAGTATGTGTTTTACATGTTTACGTCACTTACTTGTTACAATGTTTGGCAGTAAGAAATCTATATTAGTTAACACAATATTTGGCGTATTTAAATTACAAATAAATAGGAAATTATTACAGTTTTACATAATATCGATTACGTAGCACATAGCACATACAATTGGCGAAAAATTAGGTGACACTCAGTATCATAAGTGACACATACTGTGGGAATACAAGCCGGTGCTATCTGCGTCATCACTGCCGTCTTCCTTGGGCAGTGCCGCCAAATGTGTGCGTCGGAAGATTCAGTTAACGCATTCAAAATCGGAGGTGCTTCAATAAATTAAAACCAAACCTAAATTTTGGCTTATTGCTACTGCACGTCATAATCGTTCTGTGTACATTGACTGAATTTTCCGTCGGTGTTGGAAGAAACATGACAGTGCTATTAAATGGGAAATATTTTCTAATTTTCTGAATACTGTACATTAGGAAAAGCCCCAACAAAAGTTAAACACTAGCGCGACCGCTGTAAGCGTCGGAAAAGATGTATTTTGCTACGTCGGAAGGTGAATGACAAATGATGGAAACTTCGTTCAATTTTTTCGTCAATTATTTAATAGACTCTGTCTTTAGTCCTCGTACAGAGAAGACGTATTTTTTGTGAGAAGTGTGTAGTAGAATTTGTGATATCTGAATAATAATTTTTATGAAATATGAAGTGTGAGGATTCTTATTATTACAAAACCACGTAAGTTTTTATTTTCTTCCGCGCATTATGCTAACGTCATGTCACTGTAGCTGCCTGCATCAGAAGAGGAAGTCCGATAGAAATCAGTATTGTACTGTATTCACGGTCAAAAATGAGTACTTATGGCGGAAGAAGAAGCATATAACTAAATTGCGTAAACCTCAACAGCGTATAGAACGCAAAAATCGACGTAAGCTCACGCTACTACTGACCTACAATTTACAAGGTTTGTAAATTAAGACTGAAAGACAATTCATTCACTTCAAAATTTATAAAAATCAAATTTGATAATTATTGTCATTAATTCGATTAACAATAGTATATATATATATACAGGGTGTCCCAGCTATCTCGTCCACCCAAAATATCTCTGGAACAATAACAGCTATTGGAAAACGACTTTCACCGGTATCAATGTAGGGCTGGGGACCATGAATGTACATATTTGGAAACTTTCTAAAACGAAAGCATATGTGTTTTTTAACACAAACTTATGTTTTTTTAAATGGACCTCCTATATTTTTTCTTCAGCAATCCATAGCATGACAAAGCACATACACAATGGCGTTGATTGCATCGCAATATTCCCATTACATCCCGAGATATTGAGACGCGAAGTTGACGCTTGAAACACCCGACATGCGCTGCTAGCGCACGTCCTGAGGCTCAGGCGTGAACCCCATGCTGCCCGTAATCGCGATGTATTGACATGTGTAATCACACCTCCATACTTATCAAGAGGTCCGAAACGAATAATACGGTCTGCTGCTATCAACTCTCATAAGCACACAATGGTTTCCCTCTTGCACGTTTTACGTATCTACGTACACAATATGAACCAGTACCGATCGGTGTACACCCGTCAGGTTCTCTTATTTATCCTGCACACCCAAAATAAGGTTTATCTAATGCGTTATATGACCCATTGTGCCTGTCGCGCAGGGCCTGGCTCTACCTAGTCAAGTGTCCAACGTAGTTCCCACTACTGCCACAGTTACCACTTCGTCTTGTTTATGATTTGCAATCCATGAAAACTCCTGTACTCCACCACCCTCCGAGCATCCCATTTGTTGTTGCTTTGGCGTGCAGTACACCGCTTGCCAGTGTAGTCGTGCATCAGAGTAATCTAGTGACGGCACGGAGGTAGTACACATTGTGAATAAACGTTGTGTTGTGGAACTTATACTGTACAGTATAATGTACACACATGAAGATGTGGTAGAAATGCTGCTGATCTATGGAGAATGACGGGAAATACGTTATGAGATTGCTTGTTTGTTGATAGTACTGTTAGCGAACATTATGATTATTAAATTAATATGTCTGTTTTCTACTCTACTCTACATACCTGTACTGTACCCTGTTGTAGGTGGACGAAATGCTGTTCAGGCAGAACGACTGTACAGAAGACGATTCCCTGACAAGCCATCGCCTTCGCGCCGGATGTTTGGTCGTCTCACATGTCGTCTACGTGAAACGGGAAGCTTAAATCCAAGACCTCGACATCGTCCTAGAACATGCACAGGTGAACGTACTGAAGTTGCTGTGCTCGCTACCATAGCTGTGAATCCTCAAATCAGCACACGTCAAATTGAACGTGAAGTGTTTCGAAATCAAGTGCACAGCGTATTCTTAAACGTCATAAATTTCATCCTTACCATGCTCATTTACACCAGGATCTTCATGGAAATGACTTCCGCAATAGGGTAACATTTTGTCGGTGGGCTCAGCAAAAACTTCTGACCAAATTTTTTTGCAGATGTTCTCTTTACCGACGAGGCATCATTCTCCAACAAAGGAATTGTCAATATGAGGAATATGCATTATTGGTCCGCAGACAATCCAAAATGGCTCCGTCAGGTAGAGCATCAACGTCCGTGGAAAGTTAATGTCTGGTGTGGGATTATTGGAGATACCATTATCGGACCTTTCTTTATAAATGGCATCCAAAATGGCAGACAATACTCCAGATTTATACGACACAATCTTCCTGTCCTCTTGGACACCGTGCCTCTGAACCGGTGAATGGTCATGTGATATCAGCATGACGGATGCCCTGCACATAACGCCTTACGAGCACGACGACTTCTGAACCGTATGTTCCCTGGTAGGTGGACTGGACGAGGTGGCCCAGTTAGGTGGCCTGCCCGATATCCGAACCTTACACCGCTGGATTATTTTCTTTGGGGAGCAGTGAAGGATGCTGTCTATCAACATGAACCAACAACACCAGAGGACATGAAGCAACGCATTATTGATGCTTGTACAGCCATCAAAGAGGAAACAGTAGCACGAAGTAGGGCATCCTTCATCCGCAGAGTGACCCTAAGTATGCAAGCCAATTGGCATCACTTTGAGCATGAGATGTGAACGCTATGTTTAGTATGAAGTGCTGGTATCACAGTGTAAGTTTCTACAAAGGGCCATTTTACCCAGTGATGTTAAGAAACATTTGTTTGCAACAATTTGTCATTTAACGCATTAGATAAACATAAAATTGATAATTATGTAATAATAAAACTAATTGGTTAAACATGTTTACATTCATTTTCTATGTCCTACCTGAACTTCCCAAATCAAAACATTTTTACCTAAACAACGGTAAAACTTTTAGTCCACTTGCTCGTTTCACTAAAACCATCAACATGAATTTTACTATTACGAGTGAATGATTAACTGTCACTTGCGCTAGATCTACAGTAAAGTAAAGTTTTAACGTTGAACGGCATTACCTTTTTAGTAACAGTTTAACGATAAGCGAAGTTAACTTTTGTGACTAACGTTGCGGTACACAGATATGTTACAGAACCGCATCACCCCTAGCCTATAGGATAAATACCTACTGGAATGTACGACGTTAATGCAGGATGGCAGCAGACCGTATTATTCGTTTCGGACCTCTTGATAAGTATGGAAGTGTGATTACGCATGTCAATCACATCGCGATTACGGGCAGCATGGGGTTCACGCCTGAGCCTCAGGACGTGCGCTAGCAGCGCATGTCGGGTGTTTCAAGCGTCAACTTCGCGTCTCAATATCTCGGGATGTAATGGGAATATTGCGATGCAATCAACGCCATTGTGTATGTGCTTTGTCATGCTATGGATTGCTGAAGAAAAAATATAGGAGGTCCATTTAAAAAATCATAAGTTTGTGTTAAAAAACACATATGCCTTCGTTTTAGAATGTTTCCAAATATGTACATTCATGGGCCCCAACCCTACATTGATACCGGTGAAAGTCGTTTTCCAATAGCTGTTATTGTTCCAGAGATGTTTTGGGTGGACAAGATAGCTGGGACACCCTCCTGTATATATATATATATATATATATATATATATATATATATATATATATATATATACACGTGTGTGTTGACGATGTTATAAGAAGCCGCATATAAATATTTGCACATGGTCCGAACACGCGTGCGGCTTCTTAAAACATCGTCAAGTGACAACTGAATGTCGCAAACATAGATAAAATGGCGTACGACGTACAGGGATGTTACCTATACAAAATATGTATTTTTGTTTTTTATGTATCTTCCATGGAGGTAACTAAAGAAGGGAGGTGGCACTACACACTTACGCTGTACGTCGTTTTGGAGCCAGAGTGGACGCCGCTTTAAGTAGCCCAAAACATTATCAGACTACCGTTTACGAGTGCTTCTTGTTTATTATTTCTGTCGTGTGCGCGCAATAACTGCTTTAAATATTGAAAGTTATAGAGCTTGCACGAATTACATAGTGTCAGGAAGGCAATTTCGAACGTTGATCTGTTCTTGAATGGGCATTTTCTCTAGTAATGCGACACAATCAGAACGACGTCACGGGGAAGTGTCACCGCGGTAAACTATTGGAGAGTGAATGCGGTGTACCGAATGTATTGGGCTAATCAAGATGGCGCACATCGGCTTCAAGTTTGTGACGCAATGCCACCTTCTACCTCCATGTTATCTACTGTATAAGTAATATCTGTAAAAGCTGCACGTCATTTTTCAGGTGTTTGCGACATTCAGTTGTGTTCCTAAGAATGGTCTAAGAAGCCGACAGCAGGTTCGTGAACGAATAAATACGTAATTTTGACGAACATTAGAAAAGTGTTTCCCATTTAATACTGTGAATAGATTATATAGTGTCATTCTGTTAAAAAGTGAACACACTATTGTTTATTTTGTCATTCACAGTTTTGAATTGTATCATGTGTTTTAAGTACCAGACGTCGACTTTGACCTGTAAATGTAATAACAATAATGTGTCGTTTGACGTCATAAGTAAGCGAACAGAAGGAGAACAGAACCCTGACAATTCCTTCATGTCTGCATCTGTTTTTGGAATCTATGTCAAAGTGATAAATTGATCTACAGCGTAGGCCGAGATTTGTTAGGTTGGAAGCTGACAATTTGGTTGTGAGTTCAGGAAACTGACGAATGTGAATATTAAATCTTAGATATGGTGACGTAGTAACTTGTAGCCCGAGGTATAGGTTGCAGTGGTTGGTTGTGAGTTGCTGAAGCTATGTCGAAAGATTCAGCTAATAAGTTTCAGATTTACACATCCATCGTCAGACAGGTTACACACTTATTAAAATAGACGATTCGTTGATTTGCAGACGATGTGCTCTCGGAGAAACAGAAGTTTCAAAACTGTCACCATAATGGCTGAGCTAAATACAACACGCAACAAACGTGAAACGACAGCATAGAAAATTAGTTCTCAGCGTCTTTTTCTAATGAATAACATTTACTTTGTAGTCTGCACTTTCTCATTATTATTAACGTGCAATGGGAAACAATAAACAAATATTTAAACGCGAATTTATTTCGACATGAACAAAAAAGTAGTTATGTGACCGTCAAATATGGTGTGATACAGAGAGACAGCAGAGACATACGGCGCTTTAGGAAAAGAAGGCGTATGTTACAAAAGAATTAAGTTGAAGCGTGTACCTCCACATATTACACACATGAAAAAAAGTTTTGCATCACCTCGGTTCCAGAAACTGTACTTTTTATTCCTCATGAAAACCACACATAGTGTGTTGCACCACCATACAACGAGACCTTCAGAGGAGATGGTCCAGATTGCTGTACACACCGGTTCCTCTAATACCCAGTAATACGTCCTCTTGCATTGATGCATGTCTGTATGCGTCGTGGCATACTATGCACAAGTTCATCAAAGCACTGTTGGTCCAGATTGTCCCACTCCGCAACGGCGATTCGGCGAAGATCCCTCAGAGTGGTTGGTGGGTCACGTCGTCCATAAACAACCTTTTTCAACCTATCCCAGGCTTGTTCGATTGGGTTCATGTCTGGAGAACACTCTAGTCGAGCGATGTTGTTATCGTGAAGATAATTCACAAGATGTGCACGATGGGGGCGCGAATTGTCGTCCATTAAGACGAATGGATCGCCATTACGCTGTCGATATGGTTGCACAATGGGTCGGAAGATGGCATACACGTATCGTACAGCCGTTACGGCGCCTTCCACGACCACCAGCGGCATACATCGGCCCCACATACTGCCACCCCAATACAGCACGGAACCTCCACCTAGGTGCACTCGCTGGACAGTGTGTCTCAGGCGTTGCCTCCAAACACGTTTCCGACGATTGTCTGATTGAAGACATATGCGACACTCATCGGTGAAGAGAACGTGCCAATCCTGAGCGGTCCATTCTTCATGTTGTTTGCCCCGTCTGTACCACGCTGCCCGGTGTCGTGGTTGGACCTCGCCATGGACGTCGGGAGTTACGTTGCGCATCATGCAGCCTGTTGCGGACAGTTTTGAGTCGTAACAAGACGTCCTGTGGCTGCACGAAAAGCATTATTCAACATGGTGGCTTTTTCTGTCAGGGTTCCTCCGAGCCATAATCCGTCGGTAGCTGTCATCCACTGCAGTAGTAGCCCTTAGGCGGTCTGAGCGAGGCATGTCATCGACAGTTTCTGTTTCCCTGAATCTCCTCCATGTCCGAAGAACATCGCTTTGGTTCATTCGGAGACGCCTTATTGAGAGCCCTTCCTGGCACGAAGTAACAATGCAGATGCGATCGAACCGCAGTATTGACCGTCTAGGCATGGTTGAACTACAGACAACACGAGCCGTGTACCTTCTTCCAGGTGGAATGACTGGAACTGATCGGCTGTCGGACCCCCTCCGTCTAATAGGCGCTGCTCATGCATGGTTGTTTACATCTTTGAGCGGGTTTAGTGACATCTCTGAACAGTCGAAGGTACTGTGTCTTTGATACAATATCCACAGTCAACGTCTATCTTTAGGAGTTCTGGGAACCAGGTTGATGCAAAACTTTTTTTGATGTGTGTATAAAGTCTCTTTTCGCGTTTTTCAGTCTGTACGTGAAGGCTGATCTCAAGAATTTTGATACGATTTGCGTACATTGCTGCATACAATGTGACAACAAAAGTGATGGTGTACCTCCTAAAATCGTGTCGGACCTCCTTTTGTACGGCGTAGTGCAGCAATGTAACGTGGTATGGACTCTGTAAGTAGGCTGTTTATATTTTCTTATTGGCAACGTTACGCAGCGCTCTGTATGAAAATCACTGGCTGTGCTGTGTGCAGTCTGTGGCTAGTTAGCATTGTTGTCTGCCATTGTAGTGTTGGGCAGCGGCAGCTGGATGTGAACAGCGCGTAGCGTTGCGCACTGCGCAGTTGGAGGTGAGCCGCCAGCAGTGGTGGATGTGGGGAGAGAGATGGCGGAGTTCTGAAATTTGTAATACTGGATATTATGAACTGCTATGTATATTATGATTTTTCAACACTATTAAGGTAAATACATTGTTTGTTCTCTATCAAAATCTTTCATTTGCTAACTAGGCCCGTAGTTTGAATCTTTTATTTAGCTGGCAGTAGTGGCGCTCGCTGTATTGCAGTAGTTCGAGTAACCAAGATTTTTGTGAGGTAAGCGATTTGTGAAACGCATAGGTTAATGTTAGTCAGGGCCATTCTTTTGTAGGGATTTCTGAAAGTCATATGAAACGTCCCATTAGGAACAATTATACATGACTGTGCTTAAACTGACACACAATATTTTTAGCGCAACGCAAACTGACTTTCAGTACAAATGACAGCTCCGCCCATGCACTGCCCTTTTATACCTTGTGTACGCGACGCTGCTGCCGTCTGTATATGTGCATGACGCTATCCCATGACACTTGACACCTCAGTGTAAATATTTTTGTACATAATTCTAGTCAGTTCTTCCGATCAACAAGGAATTTCTGCTCGTAGTAGGTGCTCACGGAGGACAGGCTTGCGGATCAGTAAATAATTTTCAAGTCAGAAAAGCTAAAAAAAAATGGTTCAAATGGCTCTGAGCACTATGGGACAACATCTATGGTCATCAGTCCCCTAGAACTGAGAACTACTTAAACCTAACTAATCTAAGTACAGCACACAACACGCAGCCATCACGAGGCAGAGAAAATTCCTAACCCCGCCGGGAATCGAACCCGGGAACACGGGCGTGGGAAGCGAGAACGCTACCGCACGATCACGAGATGCGAGCAGAAAAGCTAAGTCACTTCAATACGGTGACTACTCAATATTTCATTTACCCGTTTTGTGATGTGCCGCTGCGACGTCGTTTTCGACGAAATACAACTGTTTAATAAATCAAAGTATAAAAGTGATATTAAATGAAAAGCAAATGTTCCGTTGCACTGTGTAAGTACACTACTGGTCATTAAAATTGCTACACCACGAATATGGCGTGCTACAGACGCGATATTTAACCGACAAGGAAGAAGATGCTGTAATATGCAAATGATTAGCTTTTCAGAGCATTCACACAAGGTTGGCGCCGGAGGTGACACCTACAACGTGCTGACATGAGGAAAGTTTCCAACCGATTTCTCAGACACAAACAGCAGTTGACCGGCGTTGCCTGGTGAAACGTTGTTGTGATGTCTCGTGTAAGGAGGAGAAATGCTTACCTTCACGTTTCCGACTTTGATAACGGTCGGATTGTAGCCTATCGCGATTGCAGTTTATGGTATCGCGACATTGCTGCTCGCATTGGTCGAGATCCAATGACTGGTAGCAGAATATGGAATCGGTGGGTTCAGGAGGGTAATACGGAACGCAGTGCTGGATCCCGACGGCCTCGTATCACTAGCAGTCGAGATGACAGGCATCTTATCCGCATGGCTGTAACGGATCGTGGAGCCACGTCTCGATCCCTGAGTCAACAGATGGGGACAACAACCATCTGCACGAACAGTTCTATGATGTTTGCAGCAGCACGGACTATCAGCTCAGAGACCATGGCTGCGGTTACCCTTGACGCTGCATCACAGACAGGAGCGCCCTCGATGGTGTACACAACGACGAACCTGAGTGCACGAATGGCAAAACGGCATTTTTTCGGATGAATCCAGGTTCTGTTTACAGAATCACGATGGTCGCATCTGTGTTTGCGACATCGCGGTGGACGCACATTGGAAGCGTGTACTCGTCATCGGCATAGTGGTGTATCACCCGGTGTGATGGTATGGGGTGCCATTGGTTACACGTCTCGGTCACCTCTTGTTCGCATTGACGGCACTTTGAACAGTGGACGTTACATTTCAGATGTGTTACGACCCGTGGCTCTACCCTTGATTCGATCCCTGCGAAACCCTACATTTCAGCAGGATAATGCACGACCACATGTTGCAGGTCCTGTACGTGCCTTTCTGGATACAGAAAATGTTCGACTGCTGCCCTGGCCAGCACATTCTCCAGATCTCTCACCAACTGAAAACGTCTGGTCAATGGTGGCCGAGCAACTGGCTCGTCACAATACGGCAGTAACTACTCTTAATGAACTGTGATATCGTGTTGAAGCTGCATGGGCAGCTGTACCTGTACACGCCATCCACGCTCTGTTTGACTCAATGCCCTGGCGTATCAAGGCCGTTGTTACGGCCAGAGGTGGTTGTTCTGGGTACTGATTTCTCAGGATCTATGCACCCAAATTGCGTGAAAATGTTATCACATGTCAATTCTAGTATAATATATTTGTACAATGTATATCCGTTTATCATCTATATTTGTTCTTGGTGTAGCAATTTTAATGGCCATTAGTGTATGATTCTGTAATCTCAAGTGAGAATAGGCTGACTTCATTTTGTTAATTTGGGCCTTATTCGTTTTTGAAGGAATTTTTATATATACAGGGTGTAACGGATACAAGTGTAGACAATTTTATTGGTTACTAGGGACGGTGTACTGGAGAACATAACATCAGTATTTGCGTCGTTTGCAGACATAATTATAGCTATGCAAGTCACCCATTTTTAGGTTGGATAGTACATGTGGAGGGCGCAAACGGTTAATGTTTGTTTTTCCCTGTGCATCAGGTCAGGTGTTCAATTGTGTTAGTATTAAGAAAACAGTCCTAATCGCGTTTTTTTCTATTTATTTAGAGCCAGACCTTGGTAGACGTTATTTGCTGAAACCCGTCTACACTAAATAAAGAAAAAAACGATTAACACTGTTTTCTTAATACTAAGTTAATTTTGTTTCAATCGCTGTTAGTCCACATCCATGTTCTCCAAACATCAGTTGAATTGTTGATGTGTGGACACATAAAGGTTAGCCTATATAACCGGGGTAGACCACTTAGTGGTTCAGTTACAACTGTGCAGAAAACATCAGGTAGTAAATTACGTGGCGTGCTCGCGGGAAGACTGTAGACACAGAGGAAAAACAGCCGAGACACTGATGTGTGTACATAAAATAAATGTCCAAATAACTTACGGGTTTGCTGCCGGTTGACGTCGTCGACCACCGCCGATATTTCGACAGGAGCACACCCTGCCATTCTCAAGACACAAATGCAAGGAGGAAAAATTGTGCAAGGGACTTTAATACCCCGGTTCACAGAGGAGAAACAAGGAAGGTACCACACACAGAACAATCGTCAACACAAACAAAGATAACCAACATCAGAAATATCGATAGTTACTATTAATCAACCGGTGAGGTAGCACTAATTCTGTCCCTCTGTTTTTTGATGAGAGACAGAGCCGGATTCCAAGCATCATTTAAACAAAATCCACCATCTCTGTTTATAAGGTTGCTGGATAGTTCGATTTCAACAGCTTCCTTAATAACACTATCCCAATAGCCGGATGTGCAAGCCAGAATCTCCGTGATGTTGTATTCTATAGGATGACCGGTGTCAAGGCAATGTTCTGCAATAGCGGATTTGCTTGGCTGTTGTAAGCGTGTGTGACGATTATGTTCAATGCACCGGTCTTCGACAGTCCTGATTGTCTGATCAATATATGACATGCCACAACTGCAAAGAATACGATAGACACCAGTCTTACGCAAACCGAGATCATCTTTTACGGACGCCAACAGGGCCTTAATCTTAGAAGGTGGTCGAAAAACACATTCCACATCATATTTCCGCAAAATACGGCCAATCCTATTGGAAATGCTTCCTGCGTAAGGCCGTAGACTTAGGTGCCACTTCGTTGCTATCGTCACTCACCCGTTGCACAGAGGGCTGATGGCGCAACGCACGTTTGATCTGCCTCTCACTATAACCATTCTGGCGAAAGGTGACTTAGAGACAACATGGAGATTCTGGCTTGCACATCCAGCTATTGGGATAGTGTTATCGAGCAACCTTATAAACAGAGATGGTGGATTTTGTTTAAATGCTGCTTGAAATCCGGCTCTGTCTCTCATCAAAAAACAGAGAGACAGAATTAGTGCTACCTCGCCTGTTGATTAATAGTCACTATTGATATTTCTGATGACGGTTTTCTTTGTTTGTGTTGACACTTGTTCTGTGTGTGGTATCTTCTTTGTTTCTCCTATGTGAACCGAGGTATTAAATTCCCTTGCACTTTGCTTCCTCCTTGCATTTGTGCCTTGGGAATGGCATGGTGTGTTCCTGTCGAAATATCGGCGGTGGTCGACGTCACCCGCCAGCAAACCCGTAAGTTATATGAACATTCAATTCGCCGGGAAAAGTTAAGGTCTCAAAATAAATGTCGTGTGACTATGGCCTCCCATGGGGTAGATCGTTCGCCGGGTGCAAGACTTTCGATTTGACGTCACTTCGGCGACTTGCGTGTCGATGGGAATGAAATGATGATGATTAGGACAACACAACACCCAGTCCCTGAGCGGAGAAGAATCTCCGACCCGGCTGGGAATCGAACCCGGGCCCTTAGGATTGACAGTCTGTCGCGCTGACCACTCAGCTACCGGGGGAGGACATGTGTGTACATATTAAGGTACCACGTTTAAAAGTATCTGCACTTATACCCACTACTTCTTTTATACATACATACAATTTAACAGATGCTGTACAAGGTAATTAATATACAACTTGAACAGTGAAGTCTCGACATGCTTCCCTGGGCACACCTGGCGTTACTTCTACGTATGTCATCAACAGACATGACCCCTCCCCCCGCCCCCCTCCATCCACTGTAACATGCTTCGTCCTCCATGCCAAGAAATCCTCTACCCAGTCACAGATTTCACTTGGTGCCCGATATAATCCTACTTTTGTTAATAAGCACTCCTTCACTAACGAGTCTAATGATGTTAGAAGACAAGAAATGGGAAAGTGAATCTCCTAGTGCTGCTAATTCAGTGACCTCAGCTGATCTGATACTTAATTAAAAGTGAAGAACTGATCACACGTGGAGCATGTCTGTGGCAGTTTCTGAACCTGTTTACGCCGAGCAATCACACGTAATAAGAGTAATTCTTACAACGGACAACGATTCTCCACTTAAGGACCACTCAAGTTATGGCACTTCACAAGCGATATCTGCAAAGCGATGCGGTTAAAGATACGTCAGTTATCGGCTTTGTACCACCAGGGAATCACTTGTGCGCTAAAGATAGCGTCATCTGGGCTAATCCATACAGAATTCAGTGATAATCACCTGGTACAATTTTCGTCGTGATAGCGTGATGGCCCACAGAATTATCTACACAAGCAACGCCGTACTTATTCTGCTGCTTTTGGTTATACCGTTGATGTTACGCGTTTGATTTCTGATCCGTTAGACAGCCATAGCCTGCCAGGATGTTCTAACGATAATTTTGTTATGAAGATAATGTGGATGCGCGAGCTACAGCGGTATATAATGTAGGTGTTACCAATGCCCGAAGGGACCCAACAAAATTATTAGTCTTTAAAGTCAGTACTGCCATTAGACTTTTTTATTTACAGTGTTACATTTACACTTACGCAATCATGATTTCGGCTTCAAAGTGCCATTATCAAGTGTTTTAAGTGTTATACAGTGCCTAAGAAGCCATCTTAGGCACTGTATAACACTTAAAACATTTGATAAAGTGCGCTTTGAAGCCGAAATCATGATTGCGTAAGTGTAAATGTAATACTGTAAGCAAACAAGAGTCTAATGGCGGTACTGACTTTAAGGAAATATATTATGACTGTGGCCCCGCATTATGAAAAAATTATTAAAATTATTAGTTCGTGCATAAGTTCGTTTTTGTTTTGCATGTTGGTATTCCGGATGTTGTGGGTTTATGTATCGGTTGTCATTTTTGTTTGTAGTTCATAGTTGCAATCTGAGTTTACATGTTGTCATTTTGTTATTTAGAGATAGCGAGTTGAGCTGTATACGCCAAACAAAGCAGCTACTGCCCGTACAAAAAATCTGCGCGTATCTGCAAGAGATAATGTTACGCATCTGTTGGAACAACGACGATGTGATGTACTAGGAATTGCTTCCCCGTGGTGTAACCAACACACTATTGTGAACAACTGGGACGTCTTGCAGACGACGTCCAAGAACGACGACCAGGAAGACGTGCGTGAAGCTTTTATTGCAAAATCAGATTCTAAATAAAAAACTACGCAAATTTTGTCTTAAAGATTTGTTTGGTTCTTGGAAGTTGGCGCTGTAATTCAACAAAATCCATGTTCTCGTTTTTGCATCGAAAATGGTTACGAACAAATAAAAAGTACTTATTTACTTCGTAAATTTTGATTAGCTAAAACTAAAACTCTCCCTCTCTCCCCATAGGATGGAGTTTGCGAGAGAGGAATAAGTTTTACAAATGTTGACCCAAATACTGTATTAATTTTTTTCCGCAGATTCGTATAAGTTTTGTTTGATTCGTAGTCATGATGCCGCACAAGTTTTAATTATCAAACCCCACCGTATGGAGAGTAAGAGGGAGAGTTTTACTTTTAGCGAATCAAAATTTACGAATGAAATAAATATTTTTTACCTATACGCAACCATTTTTCACGAAAAAAATGAGAACGGATTTTTTTGAATTATAGCGCCAACTACCAAGAATCAAAACAAATGTTTAGGACAAAATGTAGTAGTTTTTTATGTAGAATCTGATTCTGCAATAAAAAATGGGGGTTCCCATTTGAAATCTTAAAGTTGCCTCCCGCCCCACCCCAGGTTGCTGGTGTGGCGGGCTAATTGTAAGCACCAGTAAATGTCCTCCTCGAAAATAATCAGCTTTGGATTCTACACATTTTTTCGTGTGATGCTTATTTTTCGAGTTATTCTGGTTTATTAACTTAAAATTTGCACCGTGTATGTGCAACCAGTATTTGTAACGGTGCTGCAACAAATATGCCTATGTTCGTCTGTGGAAATGGACCCGATAAGCAATCTGTGCTATCAGTTAACGCAATCTAACCTGCATAACACTGGGTGCGTGTTGTCTGAGTGTCAGTTTGACTGTCATTTAAGCACTCAACAGTTCGTTACACGAAAAACTTCAAACTAACAATTGGATAAGCTATCTGACTGCGTATTTGAATATGAAAAACTAGAGGAACAAATGAACCTGTAACAGTGAATACCTAAGCTACTTGACTGCGTTTTTGAGCAAGAATTTTGATACAGAATATGACCTGTGCAATAGGAATTTGATGGATTAGAGTAGATGACATTTTGCTGTGTGTCAGTGTCTCTGTTTTGGCCCTAAGTTTTGCACTCACCTATTTAGATGACTGCCTGTTTCCAAGTGGTTTACAGCAATTCGCAGCAGCGGCTAAACCTTATTGTTACTAAGAATGAATTTAATAAAAAGGAGTTTGCTTGAGTGCTGTTGACTGCTAAATAACTTGTGAGAAGGGATTTCATACATCTACATCTACATCTACATCTATACTCCGCGAGCCACCTTACGGTGTGTGGCGGAGGGTACTTATTGTACCACTATCTGATCCCCCCTTCCCTGTTCCATTCACGAATTGTGCGTGGGAAGAACGACTGCTTGTAAGTCTCCGTATTTGCTCTAATTTCTCGGATCTTTTCGTTGTGATCATTACGCGAGATATATGTGGGCGGTAGTAATATGTTGCCCATCTCTTCCCGGAATGTGCTCTCTCGTAATTTCGATAATAAACCTCTCCGTATTGCGTAACGCCTTTCTTGAAGTGTCCGCCACTGGAGCTTGTTCAGTATCTCCGTAACGCTCTCGCGCTGACTAAATGTCCCCATGACGAATCGCGCTGCTTTTCGCTGGATCATGTCTATCTCTTCTATTAATCCAACCTGGTAAGGGTCCCATACTGATGAGTAATACTCAAGAATCGGACGAACAAGCGTTTTGTAAGCTACTTCTTTCGTCGATGAGTCACATTTTCTTAGAATTCTTCCTATGAATCTCAACCTGGCGCCTGCTTTTCCCACTATTTGTTTTATGTGATCATTCCACTTCAGATCGCTCCGGATAGTAACTCCTAAGTATTTTACGGTCGTTACCGCTTCCAATGATTTACCACCTATGGCATAATCGTACTGGAATGGATTTCTGCCCCTATGTATGCGCATTATATTACATTTATCTACGTTTAGGGAAAGCTGCCAGCTGTCGCACCATGCATTAATCCTCTGCAGGTCTTCCTGGAGTACGTACGAGTCTTCTGATGTTGCTACTTTCTTGTAGACAACCGTGTCATCAGCAAATAGCCTCACGGAGCT
The DNA here is from genome assembly GCF_023864275.1 of Schistocerca cancellata. Taxonomy (NCBI): domain Eukaryota; kingdom Metazoa; phylum Arthropoda; class Insecta; order Orthoptera; family Acrididae; genus Schistocerca; species Schistocerca cancellata. The sequence goes on along the minus strand of NC_064637.1, from coordinate 63,776,540 downwards.
ACCGATGTTGTCAACTAAGTCATTTATGTATATTGTAAACAATAAAGGTCCTATCACGCTTCCTTGCGGTACTCCCGAAATTACCTCTACATCTGCAGATTTTGAACCGTTAAGAATGACATGTTGTGTTCTTTCTTCTAGGAAATCCTGAATCCAATCACAAACCTGGTCCGATATTCCGTAAGCTCGTATTTTTTTCACTAAACGTAAGTGCGGAACCGTATCAAATGCCTTCCTGAAGTCCAGGAATACGGCATCAATCTGCTCGCCAGTGTCTACGGCACTGTGAATTTCTTGGGCAAATAGGGCGAGCTGAGTTTCACATGATCTCTGTTTGCGGAATCCATGTTGGTTATGATGAAGGAGATTTGTATTATCTAAGAACGTCATAATACGAGAACACAAAACATGTTCCATTATTCTACAACAGATTGACGTAAGCGAAATAGGCCTATAATTATTCGCATCTGATTTATGACCCTTCTTGAAAATGGGAACGACCTGCGCTTTCTTCCAGTCGCTAGGTACTTTACGTTCTTCCAGCGATCTACGATAAATTGCTGATAGAAAGGGGGCAAGTTCTTTAGCATAATCACTGTAGAATCTTAAGGGTATCTCGTCTGGTCCGGATGCTTTTCCGCTACTAAGTGATAGCAGTTGTTTTTCAATTCCGATATCGTTTATTTCAATATTTTCCATTTTGGCGTCCGTGCGACGGCTGAAGTCAGGGACCGTGTTACGATTTTCCGCAGTGAAACAGTTTCGGAACACTGAATTCAGTATTTCTGCCTTTCTTCGGTCGTCCTCTGTTTCGGTGCCATCGTGGTCAACGAGTGACTGAATAGGGGATTTAGATCCGCTTACCGATTTTACATATGACCAAAACTTTTTAGGGTTCTTGTTTAGATTGTTTGCCAATGTTTTATGTTCGAATTCGTTGAATGCTTCTCTCATTGCTCTCTTTACGCTCTTTTTCGCTTCGTTCAGCTTTTCCTTATCAGCTATGATTCGACTACTCTTAAACCTATGATGAAGCTTTCTTTGTTTCCGTAGTACCTTTCGTACATGATTGTTATACCACGGTGGATCTTTCCCCTCGCTTTGGACCTTAGTCGGTACGAACTTATCTAAGGCGTACTGGACGATGTTTCTGAATTTTTTCCATTTTTGTTCCACATCCTCTTCCTCAGAAATGAACGTTTGATGGTGGTCACTCAGATATTCTGCGATTTGTGCCCTATCACTCTTGTTAAGCAAATATATTTTCCTTCCTTTCTTGGCATTTCTTATTACACTTGTAGTCATTGATGCAACCACTGACTTATGATCACTGATACCCTCTTCTACATTCACGGAGTCGAAAAGTTCCGGTCTATTTGTTGCTATGAGGTCTTAAACGTTAGCTTCACGAGTTGGTTCTCTAACTATCTGCTCGAAGTAATTCTCGGACAAGGCAGTCAGGATAATGTCACAAGAGTCTCTGTCCCTGGCTCCAGTTCTGATTGTGTGACTATCCCATTCTATACCTGGTAGATTGAAGTCTCCCCCTATTACAATAGTATGATCACGAAACTTCTTCACGACGTTCTGCAGGTTCTCTCTGAGGCGCTCAACTACTACGGTTGCTGATGCAGGTGGTCTATAGAAGCATCCGACTATCATATCTGACCCACCTTTGATACTTAGCTTAACCCAGATTATTTCACATTCGCATTCGCTAATAACTTCACTGGATATTATTGAATTCTTTACTGCTATAAATACTCCTCCACCATTGGCGTTTATCCTATCCTTGCGGTATATATTCCATTCTGTGTCTAGGATTTCGTTACTGTTCACTTCCGGTTTTAACCAACTTTCCGTTCCTAATACTATATGCGCACTATTTCCTTCAATAAGAGATACTAATTCAGGAACCTTGCCCTGGATACTCCTGCAGTTTACCAATATTACGTTAACTTTTCCTGTTTTTGGTCTCTGAGGACGGACGTTCTTTATCAACGATGATAATGTCCTCTCTGGTAAGCCGTCAGGTATTTTATCGTTTCGCCCAAGGGGGGGGTCCCTCTAACCTAAAAAACCCCCGTGTGCACGCCACACGTACTCTGCTACCCTAGTAGCTGCTTCCGGTGTGTAGTGCACGCCTGACCTGTCTAGGGGGGCCCTACAGTTCTCCACCCAATAACGGAGGTCGATGAATTTGCAACCATTATAGTCGCAGAGTCGTCTGAGCCTCTGGTTTAGACCCTCCACACGGCTCCAAACCAGAGGACCGCGATCGACTCTGGGCACTATGCTGCAGATATTAAGCTCAGCTTGCACTCCGCGTGCGATGCTGGTTGTCTTCACCAAATCAGCCAGCCGCCGGAAGGAACCAAGGATGGCCTCAGAACCCAAGCGGCAGGCGTCATTCGTTCCGACATGTGCTACTATCTGCAGCCGGTCACACCCAGTGCGTTCAATAGCTGCCGGAAGGGCCTCCTCCACATTACGGACGAGACCCCCCGGCAAGCACACCGAGTGCACACTGGCATTCTTCCCCGACCTACCCGCTATTTTCCTGAGGGGCTCCATAACCCGCCTAACGTTGGAGCTCCCTATAACTAATAGGCCCGCCCTCTGTGACTGTCGGGACCTTGCCGGAGAATCGGCCACTGGCCCAACAGGCGAGGCATCCTGTGGTGGCTCGGAAACGATGTCATCACCACTAGGAAGCACCCCGTACCTGTTGGAAAGGGTAAGGCAGCTGCCACGCGGCCAGATCCCACCTTCGCCTTTCGGCCAGGCACGCGCGAGCCCACCACTGTCCGCCATTCACCCTGGAGTGATGGCTGACCGGTAAGATGCTCACTGCCGGAAGACGCAGCAACATCAGGGGTTCCATGTGATTCCAAGGCCACCGAAGTAGTCATAGGTCTCACCACAGTTGCCCCAACGTCACTACGAGCCGACGCCTGCGCCTCGAGCTCGATGAGCCTAACAGACAAAGCCTCCACCTGCCCCCGAAGAGTGGCCAATTCTCCTTGCGTCCGCTCACAACAACCACAGTCCCTACACATGACTATGTTTACCCTACCCTATACGGTGACAAATTCCCAAGATAATCTTCTGATGAGCTACTCTGATAATCAAGAAACACTCACTGAAATACGAGACGCGAAAACTACGCTAGGTTTTCCCAGAAAAACTATTTAAAAGCTAAGCGCAGCAAATAAGTACAAAAACGCTTTATACAAACAGTACTCGCTGCTGCTGGTGCTCTCGCTCTGGCTGTCACAAGACAACTGCTGATTCAAGTGACTAGTGGCTAACGGCCGCGAAACAAACAAAGACGGTTTTAGGGCGCTTTCTGTTCTAAACGATCAAGAAAACACTAAGAAATCTAACACGAAAACTACGTAAAGTTTTATCAAGAACTGTTAGTTACTATGCAGAGCAGATAAACACAAATAGAATCCCTTCCTTAGTGGAAGGTCGTAAACAAAATGCAAAATAAACGCTTTATACAAACAGTACTCGCTGCTGCTGGTGCTCTCGCTCTGGCTGTCACAAGACAACTCATAAATTAAGTCTATTCAAAGCTTCAGAAACCAATAATAGGGAACGACAATGATAATGACAATGACATAGGTATCAATAATGGCTGAGTGTCAGATTAACAAATTATTTCAATTTCATAGTTACATTAACATTTAATAACCACAGCATCATTTTTCTTCAAATAATTTTGTTTGCCACTTAAACAAAAAAGCTTTTCAGTTTGGTGCATTAGTTCGTTGGCATTTTGGTATTACAGTTGCTATGGGTTTATTTAGCTAATGTCATTTTTTGTTTGTAGTTCGTTGTTGCTGTTTCAGTTTACATGTTGTCATTTTGTCGTTTTCAGATAGGGAATGGAGCTGTGCAGGCTAGAAAATGGAGTACCAAGTGGAGAAACCGGAACATTTCCGACATATTCTCATATTTGAGTTAGTAGAGCGAGAAGCGGAGGCAGAAACAAACTTTTGCGCCGTGTATGGGGATAATAAGACATTTCCAGGGGCTGATGTGGATTCTGACCACAACCTATTGATTATGTAGATTAAAACTGAAGAAACTGCAAAAAGGTGGGAATTTAAGGAGATGGGACCTGGACAAACTGACTAAACCAGAGGTTGTACAGAGTTTCAGGGAGAGCATAAGGGAACAATTGACAGGAATGGGGGAAAAGAATACAGTAGAAGAAGAATGGGTAGCTTTGAGGGATGAAGTAGTGAAAGCAGCAGAGGATCAAGGAGGTAAAAAGACGAGGGCTAGTAGAAATCCTTGAGTAACAGAAAAAATATTGAATTTAAGAGTCGAGAGGAACGAAAGTGAAGCAGTGGTTGGGAAGGGAGTGAGACAGGGTTGTAGCCTTTCCCCGATGTTATTCAATCTTTATATTGAGCAAGCAGTGAAGGAAACAAAAGAAAAATTCGGAGTAGGTATTAAAATCCATGGAGAAGTAATAAAAACTGTGAGGTTTGCTGATGACATTGTAATTCTGTCAGAGACAGCAAAGGACTTGGAAGAGCAGTTGAACGGAATGGATAGTGTCTTGAAAGGAGGATATAAGATGAACATCAACAAAAGAAAAACGAGGATAATGGAACGTAGTCGAATTAAGTCGGGTGATGCTGAGGGAATTAGTTTAGGAAATGAGACACTTAAAGTAGTAAAGGAGTTTTGCTATTTGGGAAGCAAAATAACTGATGATGGTCGAAGTAGAGAGGATATAAAATGTAGACTGGCAATGGTAAGGAAAGCGTTTCTGAAGAAGAGAAATTTGTTAACATCGAATAAAGATTTAAGTGTCAGGAAGTCATTTCTGAAAGTATTTGTATGGAGTGTAGCCATGTATGGAAGTGAAACATGAATGATAAATAGTTTGGACAAGAAGAGAATAGAAGCTTTCGAAACGTGGTGCTACAGAAGAATGCTGAAGATTAGATGGGTAGATCACATGACTAATGAGGAAGTATTGAACAGGATTGGGGAGAAGAGACGTTTGTGGCACAACTTGACCAGAAGAAGGGATCGGTTGGTAGGACATGTTCTGAGGCATCAAGGGATCACCAATTTAGTATTGGAGGGCAGCGTGGAGGGTAAAAATCGTAGAGGGAGACCAAGAGATGAATACAGTAAGCAGATTCAGAAGGATTTAGGTTGCAGTAGGTACTTTGAGATGAAGAAGCTTGCACAGGATAGAGTAGCATGGAGAGCTGCATCAAACCAGTCTCAGGACTGAAGACCACAACAACAACAACAACAACAACAACATGCGGAAATGACAGTGGACAGAGCACGGCAAGAAAACGCTTTTCTCGTGTTTTAAGAAGGACCGTTTTGACATTAGTGACTTTACAACTTTACGAAGACCTTCAGGGTTTGACAGAGATCGTTTATACGCATTAATCCTAAATGTTCCACGTCAGTGTACTCGAGAACTGGGATATGTAATGACCTGTGATGATTGCACCGTCGTGTGACATTTGCATCCGATGGGGAAGGTTCCAAATCGAGTTCACGGTACCGCATGTTGTAAGCCGAAATCTCAGAAATCAGCGGGTGGTCATATGTGCATCTCAGTTTGCTTGTCATCAATTGGCTCGCGAACAACACCGACCATTCCCATCTCGCGTCGTTACTGGTGCCGAGAAATTGTGTCTCTATGCTAACATAAAGAAAAGAAACGAGTTGGTGAGCTCATAAAAGCATCAATTCGCCGCACAGTTGTAGAATTTTGGAACACGTATTATGTTCGAGTATAATGACTTTTCTGGAGACTAGAAATCTACTCTGTAGGAATCAGCATGGGTTTCGAAAAAGACGGTCGTGTGAAACCCAGCTCGCGCTATTCGTCCACGAGACTCAGAGGGCCATAGACACGGGTTCCCAGGTAGATGCCGTGTTTCTTGACTTCCGCAAGGCGTTCGATACAGTTCCCCACAGTCGTTTAATCAACAAAGTAAGAGCATATGGACAATCAAACCAATTGTGTGATTGGATTGAGGAGTTCCTAGATAACAGAACGCAGCATGTCATTCTCAATGGAGAGAAGTCTTCCGAAGTAAGTGTGATTTCAGGGGTGCCACAGGGGAGTGTCATGGGACCGTTGCTGTTCACAATATACATAAATGACCTGGTGGATGACATCGGAAGTTCACTGAGGCTTTTTGCAGATGATGCTGTGGTGTATCGAGAGGTTGTAACAATGGAAAATTGTACTGAAATGCAAGAGGATCTGCAACGAATTGACGCATGGTGCAGGGAATGGCAATTGAATCTCAATGTAGACAAGTGTAATGTGTTGCGAATACATAGAAAGATAGATCCCTTATCATTTAGCTACAAAATAGCAGGTCAGCAACTGGAAGCAGTTAATTCCATAAATTATCCGGGAATACACATTAGGAGTGATTTAAAATGGAATGATCATATAAAGTTGATCGTCGGTAAAGCAGATGCCAGACTGAGATTCATTGGAAGAATCCTAAGGAAATGCAATCCGAAAACAAAGGAAGTAGGTTACAGTACACTCGTTCGCCCACTGCTTGAATACTGCTCAGCGGTGTGGAATCCGTACCAGATAGGGTTGATAGATGAGATAGAGAAGATCCAACGGAGAGCAGCGCGCTTCGTTACAGGATCATTTAGTAATCGCGAAAGCGTTACGGAGATGATAGATAAACTCCAGTGGAAGACTCTACAGGAGAGACGCTCAGTAGCTCGGTACGGGCTTTTGTTAAAGTTTCGAGAACATAGCTTCACCGAAGAGTCCAGCAGTATATTGCTCCCTCCTACGTATATCTCGCGAAGAGACCATGAGGATAAAATCAGAGAGATTAGAGCCCACACAGAAGCATACAGACAATCCTTCTTTCCACGAACAATACGAGACTGGAATAGAAGGGAGAACCGATAGAGGTACTCAGGGTACCCTCCACCACACACCGTCAGGTGGCTTGCGGAGTATGGATGTAGATGTAGATGTAGAAGTATGTGCGTGCACCCGTAAAAGATAATGTTATGCATTTGGTGGAACATCGACGGTGTGATGTACTACCAACTGCCTCCGCGAGGTGTAACCATCACCGCTGACATTTATTGTCAACAACCGAGAAGTCTTGCAGACGCAGTCCAAGAACATCGGCCCGGAAGACCGCGTGACGTGATGTACTCCATGGTATGAACCGCCCGTATTCTGCTAGACTGACAAAAAACGGTGTACAGGAGTTGCGGTGGGAAGTCGTTCCGCACCCAGCCTTATTCACCTTACCGTCGGCCCTCAGATTTTCACCTTTATCGTTCTCAATCGGACAAGTTTCAAGGAACTTCCTTTCCGGATGAAAATGCAGTTAGTAGTAGTAGTAGCTTTATTCATCCCTAGATCTCTTTTTACAAGGATATAGAACATGTCAAAGTATTTACAAATTTAGTTCAATTTAAAATAAGCTGATTTGTATACACATTTACAGACTTCTAGTTAGAGACAATCATTAGATTTATTCCTGGTATACAATATTTATTTTACAAATAACTATTAAATAATGTAATGCCACACTGTTCACACATATCTCACTATCAGTCACTGTACACACTATACACACATTGTTTCGTAACACTGCACTCACTACACACACACACACACACACACTCACACACACACACACACACTGGTGCGCGCGTTTCGTCACAGGGTTATCTGGTACGCGTGATAGCGTTACGGAGATGTTTAGCAAACTCAAGTGGCAGACTCTGCAAGAGAGGCGCTCTGCATCGCAGTGTAGCTTGCTGTCCAGTTTTCGAGAGGGTGCGTTTCTGGACGAGGTATCGGATATACAGGGTTATTACAAATGATTGAAGCGATTTCACAGCTCTACAATAACTTTATTATTTGAGATATTTTCACAATGCTTTGCACACACATACAAAAACTCAAAAAGTTTTTTTAGGCATTCACAAATGTTCGGTACCTGCCCCTTTAGTGATTCGGCAGACATCAAGCCGATAATCAAGTTCCTCCCACACTCGGCGCAGCATGTCCCCATCAATGAGTTCGAAAGCATCGTTGATGCGAGCTCGCAGTTCTGGCACGTTTCTTGGTAGAGGAGGTTTAAACACTGAATCTTTCACGTAACCCCGCAGAGAGAAATCGCATGGGGTTAAGTCGGGAGAGCGTGGAGGCCATGACATGAATTGCTGATCGCAATCTCAACCACGACCGATCCATCGGTTTTCCAATCTCCTGTTTAAGAAATGCCGAACATCATGATGGAAGTGCGGTGGAGCACCATCCTGTTGAAAAATGAAGTCGGCGCTGTCGGTTTCCAGTTGTGGCATTAGCCAGTTTTCCAGCATGTCCAGATACACGTGTACTGTAACGTTTTTTTCGCAGAAGAAAAAGGGGCCGTAAACTTTAAACCGTGAGATTGCACAAAACACGCTAACTTTTGGTGAATTGCGAATTTGCTGCACGAATGCGTGAGGATTCTCTACCGCCCAGATTCGCACATTGTGTCTGTTCACTTCACCATTAAGAAAAAATGTTGCTTCATCACTGAAAACAAGTTTCGCACTGAACGAATCCTCTTCCATGAGCTGTTGCAACCGCGCCGAAAATTCAAAGCGTTTGACTTTGTCATCGGGTGTCAGGGCTTGTAGCAGTTATAAACGGTAAGGCTTCTGCTTTAGCCTTTTCCGTAATACTTTCCAAACCGTCGGCTGTGGTACGTTTAGCTCCCTGCTTGCTTTATTCGTCGACTTCCGCGGGCTACGCGTGAAACTTGCCCGCATGCGTTCAACCGTTTCTTCGCTCACTGCAGGCCGACCCGTTGATTTCCCCTTACAGAGGCATCCAGAAGCTTTAAACTGCGCATACCATCGCCGAATGGAGTTAGCAGTTGGTGGATCTTTGTTTGACTTCGTCCTGAAGTGTCGTTGCACTGTTATGACTGACTGATGTGAGTGCATTTCAAGCACGACATACGCTTTCTCGGCTCCTGTCGCCATTTTGTCTCACTGCGCTCTCGAGCGCTCTGGCGGCAGAAACCTGAAGTGCGGCTTCAGCCGAACAAAACTTTATGAGTTTTTCTACGTCGTGACCATATGTCAATGAATGGAGCTACAATGAATTTATGAAATCGCTTCAATCATTTGTAATACCCCTATATTGCTTCCCCCTACTTATACCTCCCGAGGAGATCACGAATGTAAAATTAGAGAGATTCGAGCGCGCACGGAGGCTTTCCGGCAGTCGTTATTCCCGTTAACCATACGCGACTGGAACAGGAAAGGGAGGTAACGACAGTGGCGCATAAAGTGCCCTCCGCCACACGCCGTTGGGTGGCTTGCGGAGTATAAATGTAGAATGTAAATGTAGATGTAGATCTCTGGACCATTTTTTGTACCACAACTTCCCATTTGCTATCCTGAAAAACTGATTCAGCATCCCTCCATAATGAGTGAGAAGTTGAGCTCAGAAAGAGGAATAGGTGTTAGTATTGTGCCATTCATAGTTTGGGGGTAAGTATTTCTAGAAATGAAAAAAAAATTAAGTGAAGGTGTTATGTGGAATGTTGGATATTTTATAATCATTATTATTATTATTTGTTTGTATAACAGTTTTTGTCAAACCCCTACTCTGTTTTAGCTAAGTAATCCTTCATTGTATAAAATGTATTGCATAACAGGTAGGCCTACTTTTGAGCTGCCTTTTTAAATACATGTATTTTGGCAACTTCTTTCATCTCTTCTGGTAATTTATTGCACAGTTTTATTCCTTGGTAGAAAATGCTGTTTTGAGCTTTATGTTTATTTTTTCTTGGTAAACGTAAGTTGACTCTATCTCTTATTGTATGGTGATGGACAGAGCTGTTTGTGCAGTAATACCAATGTTATTTTTGATGTGTACAACTGACTGGTAAATGCATTCACATGGAGCAGTTAAAATCCCCAGTGTTCTGGACAGATTTATACAATAAGCCCGACTAGTATTTTTGGTTATTATTCTTATGGTTCTTTTCTGGAGTTTGAAAATTGTGTTCATATTTTGTGCATTTGTTCCCCAAAAAAGTAATGCCATAGCTAAGAATTGAGTGTTCATATGAATAATATGTAACTAAAACACACAGCATGTTACACACTGATGATAGTATTCTAAGGGCATAACATGCTGATCACATTCTGTTTGCAAGTACCTCTGTGTGTTCACACCACTTCAACTGAGAATCAATATTCATTCCTAGAAATTCTGCAATTTTTACAGTTTATAGAGGTGTCATCTACATTTAACAAGGCTCTACGTGTTTTTCGCCTCAAAACCACGTGATTTTTAGAGCCGCAGAATGGGCTGTTGTAAATACCGAAGGAGAATATACACTCCTGGAAATGGAAAAAAGAACACATTGACACCGGTGTGTCAGACCCACCATACTTGCTCCGGACACTGCGAGAGGGCTGTACAAGCAATGATCACACGCACGGCACAGCGGACACACCAGGAACCGCGGTGTTGGCCGTCGAATGGCGCTAGCTGCGCAGCATTTGTGCACCGCCGCCGTCAGTGTCAGCCAGTTTGCCGTGGCATACGGAGCTCCATCGCAGTCTTTAAGACTGGTAGCATGCCACGACAGCGTGGACGTGAACCGTATGTGCAGTTGACGGACTTTGAGCGAGGGCGTATAGTGGGCATGCGGGAGGCCGGGTGGACGTACCGCCGAATTGCTCAACACGTGGGGCGTGAGGTCTCCACAGTACATCGATGTTGTCGCCAGTGGTCGGCGGAAGGTGCACGTGCCCGTCGACCTGGGACCGGACCGCAGCGACGCACGGATGCACGTCAAGACCGTAGGATCCTACGCAGTGCCGTAGGGGACCGCACCGCCACTTCCCAGCAAATTAGGGACACTGTTGCTCCTGGGGTATCGGCGAGGACCATTCGCAACCGTCTCCATGAAGCTGGGCTACGGTCCCGCACACCGTTAGGCCGTCTTCCGCTCACGCCCCAACATCGTGCAGCCCGCCTCCAGTGGTGTCGCGACAGGCGTGAATGGAGGGACGAATGGAGACGTGTCGCCTTCAGCGATGAGAGTCGCTTCTGCCTTGGTGCCAATGATGGTCGTATGCGTGTTTGGCGCCGTGCAGGTGAGCGCCACAATCAGGACTGCATACGACCGAGGCACACAGGGCCAACACCCGGCATCATGGTGTGGGGAGCGATCTCCTACACTGGCCGTACACCACTGGTGATCGTCGAGGGGACATCCAAACCGTCATCGAACCCATCGTTCTACCATTCCTAGACCGGCAAGGGAACTTGCTGCTACCCTGGCCAGCAAGATCTCCGGATCTGTCCCCCATTGAGCATGTTTGGGACTGGATGAAGCGTCGTCTCACGCGGTCTGCACGTCCAGCACGAACGCTGGTCCAACTGAGGCGCCAGGTGGAAATGGCATGGCAAGCCGTTCCACAGGACTACATCCAGCATCTCTACGATCGTCTCCATGGGAGAGTAGCAGCCTGCATTGCTGCGAAAGGTGGATATACACTGTACTAGTGCCGACATTGTGCATGCTCTGTTGCCTGTGTCTATGTGCCTGTGGTTCTGTCAGTGTGATCATGTGATGTATCTGACCCCAGGAATGTGTCAATAAAGTTTCCCCTTCCTGGGACAATGAATTCACGGTGTTCTTATTTCAATTTCCAGGAGTGTATTATACATGACTAAAGACCTTGTTATGTGTATTTGTGTTATCTATCAAACTTATGGGAAAAAAACACTACGAAGTTGTGCACCAATCCAACAGATGAAAACGAAAACCACAACAAAATCTACGCTGTCTTGAGACGAGCTGTTTCGCGACACACAGTGCTCATAGTTGACAATATGGCTCAAAGAAGCGAGTAGTTCCCACCTCTTGTACTGTCAAATTTTATATGAGTGCTACAAATTAGGGGCCGGTACAATACAGGCAAGTCTCCCATACAAAGTGAACAACAGCCCCGTCACATTTTCCTTGGGCGTGCCTCAATCTCTTGTCTGTGTCCACGGCTCTCCATCCGAGATAACAACCGAGCGAGGTGGGGCAGCGGTTAGCACACTGGACTCGCATTCGGGCGGACGACGGTTCAGTCCCACGTCCGACCATCCTGATTTACGTTTTCCGTGATTTCCCGAAATCGCTTCGTGCAAATACCGCAATGGTTCCTTTGACAGGGCACGGCCGATTTCCTTCCCCATCCTTCCCTAATCCGATGAGACCGATGCTCTCGCTGTTTGGTCTCTTCCCCCCAAATCAACCCAATCCTAGATAACATGCTGCGTCCTACCTACCTAAAAATCCTCAAACAAGTCACAAATTTCGCCTGATATACCAACAAGAAAGAGATAATTGGATCCACCCGTACCGTATAATCGACGATTTGTGGTGTCACCGCCAGACACCACACTTGCTAGGTGGTAGCATTTAAATCGGCCGCGGTCCGCTAGTATACGTCGGACCCGCGTGTCGCCACTATCAGTGATTGCAGACCGAGCGCTGCCACACGGCAGGTCTAGAGAGACTTCCTAGCACTCGCCCCAGTTGTACAGCCGACTTTGCTAGCGATGGTTCACTGACAAATTACGCTCTCATTTCCCGAGACGATAGTTAGCATAGCCTTCAGCTACGTCATTTGCTACGACCTAGCAAGGCGCCATTACCAGTTACTATTGATGCTGTAAAACATGTACCGTCCCGAGCAATGTTCACCAATTATGGATTAAAGTTAAGTATTCCAACAGCTACGACCTTTTTCTGCTAAAGTCTAACTTCCTTGTCCAGTTCCAGACCTCACGCCAGCCTGCGTGAGATTAAACGCGTGCCTTTCGGCTTCCTGTCATAATGGGTTGGCTGTCTTGCCAATCCACAACAGTATTCCTTCTGCGAATAGATTTAATTTTCACACCTGATGCTTAAATGAAAAGAAAAAGTTGAAAACACTCCATCCATGTGCGTCACATTTTCTGAAACTGTTTACGTTAAATAATTAATACAGATTAATATCTCGAACGTATTTGGGGGTAATTTGTAGAACTGACAATGATTCCCGACTTAAATGGTTTTCAGTTATCGGGACTTCACAGGGGCTATCTGGAAAGCCGTGCAGCTAGAGACACGTGAGATATCGACCTCGTGTAACCAGGGAGTCACTGAACGCGACTGATAGCTTCAGCGAGGCTTATCGGTACAGAATTCGCTGATAACAACCTCTTATAGTTTTCTGATCGTACATAGTGTGAGATTGTCACAGAAACATAAGAAACGTTTTGTTTGCTCTACTGGCCTTACGTGGAGATGCCGTCGGCGTTCGGGGTTCGACTCCAGGTGCAGCACAGAGCTATAATCACACAGCTAAAATCTGGCAGGAAGCTTCAGCGATGTTCTTATGAAGATAAGTGGGATGGGCAGGGACACCGAAAAAGTATTGACACTTTAGAATATGAAGTACATTTATATCGATACTCTTCTGCTCGATACTTTGCAATCGATTGTTTTACTCAATGAGCACTTCATCGTAGGTATCGAGTACTTTTTAGAGCTCCGACTGTTACAATGGCGCGATGCGACTGCGGCGCCACAAAGATTAGGCTGGCAACATTGTCGCGACGCTACCGGCTACCGGCTAATCGAAACGCAAACAAAATACTATATGTCCGCACGTGGTACTTTGTGTTAGAAACGTTAAACGAACAATTTGGCTTTCTTGATAATAAAAATTGGTTTGTCAGTTGTCAGTAACTGGTATGTAAGCACGCCTAGGAGGGCCCTGTGAGAAGTGAGCTGTGGAAGTACACTACTCGCCATTAAAATTGCTGCACCAAGAAGAAATGCAGATGATAAACGGGTATTCATTGGACAAATATATTATACTACAACTGACATGTGATTACATTTTCACGCAGTTTGGGTGCATAGATCCTGAGAAATCAGTACCCAGAACAACTATCCCTGGCCGTAATAACGGCCTTGATACGGCTGGGCATTGAGTCAAACAGAGCTTGGATGGCGTGTACAGGTACAGCTGCCCATGCAGCTTCAACACGATACCACAGTTCATCAAGAGTAGTGACTGGCGTATTGTGACGAGCCAGTTGCTCGGCCACCATTGACCAGACGTGTTCAGTCGGTGAGAGATCTGGAGAATGTGCTGGCCAGGGCAGCAGTCGAACATTTTCTGTATCCAGAAACGCCCGTACTGGACCCGCAACATACGGTCGTGCATCATCCTGCTGAAATGTAGGGTTTCGCAGGGATCGAATGAAGGGTAGAGCCACGGGTCTTAACGCATCTGAAATGTAACGTCCACTGACGAATACACGCTTCCAATGTGCGTTCACCGCGATGTCGCCAAACACGGATGCGACCATCATAATGCTGTAAACAGAACCTGGATTCATCCGAAAAAATGACGTTTTGCCATTCGCGCACCCAGGTTCGTCGTTGAGTACACCATCGCAGCGCTCCCGTCTGTGATGCAGCGTCAAGGGTAACCGCAGCCATGGTCTCCGAGCTGATAGTCCGTGCTGCTGCAAATGTCGTCGAACTGTTCGTGCAGATGGTTGTTGTCTTGCAAACGTCCCCATCTGTTGGCTCAGGGATCGAGACGTGACTGGACGATCCGCTACAGCCGTGCGGATAAGATGCCTGTCATCTCGACTGCTAGTGATACGAGGCCGTTGGGATCCAGCACGGCGTTCCGTATTACTCTCCTGAGCTCACCGATTCCATATCCTGCTAACAGTCATTGGATCTCGGCCAACGCGAGCAGTAATGTCGCGATACGATGAACCTCAATCGCGATAGGCTACAATCCGACCTTTATCAAAGTCGGAAACGTGATGGCACGCATTTCTCCTCCTTACACGAGGCATCACAATAACGTTTCATCATGCAACGCCGGTCAACTGCTGTCTGTGTATGAGAAATCGGTTGGAAACTTTCCTCATGTCAGCACGTTGTAGGTGTCGCCACCGGCACCAATCTTGTGTGAATATTCTGGAAAGTTAATCATTTGCATATCACAGCATCTTCTTGCTGTCGGTTAAATTTCGCGTCTGTAGCACGTCAGCTTCGTGGTGTAGCCAGTAGTGTATTACACTCGATCAAACACCAATGAAGTGAAATGCAAAATTTGCTTCGGAACCTTAAAATCATCGGGAAATACGTCCAATATGAAGAAACATTTGCATAAGCATCCCACAAGCATAATATCAAGGTAAATTTACTAATATTCTTAGAATATTATACTTTTTCAATTTTTACTTTTTCTGAAAGCGGTTCATTTTTATTTAGAAAAAAACTAAATCATCGTCTATCTGAGAATACAGGAAAAAGCACATGTCTGAGGTGCTCTGCACTGGAGGTTTTTATCTTTTGTTTCATAAAAAAATCACTCATTCTGTATTTTTCAGTGAACAAGGTAATCTGGCACAGGGACAAATGACAATCGAGTTACCACCAAAATGGCCGAAGATAAAGAGCAACAACGAATCATCGCCATCGCTCAGTGAGCCTATAGACATCGACGTCACTTCTGGGGATAAGGTTTTCAACCCTGTAAAAGCATCAGAGAATTCACCGGACGCAGAAAGCAGACCGTCTAACAAAAAGAAGCAACTTTCCATCGGAGAAACACTACAGAGAAAGCTTTCGTATGTGGAGGGAGGGAGAGCAAACTCTCTGTTATGCAAATTGTTGCTTTATTTTATTTCTGTGGACAAACGACCATTCGACATTGTTAAAGGTCGTGGTTTCGGAAATTGATGCGTCAGGTTTGTCCATCTTTTAAAATTCTGAGAGTAGATACTCTTAAAGAAAATCTAGACAGTTTCGACAGCGTTATGCGATCGAAAATTCAACTGAAAGTCGAAACTTTAAATCATATCTCGCTAACCTGTGATGTATGGACCGAGATGATGACTACCAGTAGTTATTTAGGTGTCACTTCCCACTATTCCGATAACATTAAACTTACTTCACGCTGCATTGTTACTGCTGACCTGGATCAACGGCATACTGGTGACTACATTTCTAAACAGATGCAAGAAATTTGTCGCGGGATGAACATCAAATCTGAGAAACTCACCGCTATTGTTACTGATAATGGTGCAAATATGGTAGACGATATTACGAAATTTATAGGTAGAGGGAAACATTTATCTTGCTTTGCCCATACCATTAATCTTATTGCTGAATCAACAATGTCGATCAGCGATTTTAATTTATTGTGTAATAAAGTAAGAGAAGTTGATAAATATTTCAAGTCAAGCGTGATTCAAAGTGATTTATTAAGGCAAAAACAAACTGGAACTACTTTGATCTTAGATGTAAAGACTCGTTGGAATTCTGTATATTACATGCTTGAGAGGTATATCGAACTGGCTCCATTCGTGCATCAAATTTTGATGCTTCATGCGAAAGCACCGCCTACTCCATCGGTCATAGAAATGCAGAATATTAAAGATCTGCTTCACGTTTATTTCTAAAGAAGTATCTTGAGAGCAGTATGTGACTGTCAGTAAAGTTATACCGATGATCAACTGTTTAAAAGCACAAATAGATGCTCTGAATCTGTCTAGTGAAGCGAAGTCATGAAACAGGTTTGGACAAGTGGAAGATAGTCATTTAGTAGCCATGTCTTGCTTACTCGATCCCAGATTCAAACACATCCATTTTGAAGACGCCAGAGCTTCTGCCCGAACAATATCTATGATAAGGCGATTGATAGCAACGAATCCTATCAACACCAACACTAGTAGCGAGACAGACAGTGATTCGTCGGCTGACACATCTTATGACTTCTGGAACCATCACAAAACGTTGGCCCGCACAAAACAAAACAAAAACAAAAAAAAAGCGAAGCCACTTCCTCTTTCATGAACCCGCAATCTTCAGTAAATCTGAAGGATGAAATGACGCTATATTTAGCAACATCCGTGTCGTCACTATCTACGAACTCATTTGAACAGTGGGAAGACATGAAAAGTGTACTACCACAATTATATAAGCTGTCTAAAGAATACCTGGCAATCCCAGCTACGTCCGTGCCTTCAGAAAGATTGTTTTCGAAGGCAGGCAGTGCTGTGTCTAAAACGCGAAGTAGGCTATCACCAAAACGGTTGGGCAAACTTCAATTTAAAAGTGATTGCAGAAAGGAAGAGTGAGAGGTTTGAAATATATAACCATAATTTGGATTTCATATTGTAAAATATTGATACTAAATAAAGTGTTTTATTACTTGAAATATTGCTTATTATTTTCAATGTTAAAACATTCATAGGGCTTGCAGTGTATCTTCTACGTAGGTATGTATTATGGTGTACGGAGCAGACTGTACTGTGTCTTGTGCATTAGATTATTGGTTCAAAAGGTTCAAATGGCTCTGAGCACTACGGGACTTGACACCTGAGGTCATCAGTCCCCTAGAACTTAGAACTACTTAAACCTAACTAACCTAAGGACATCACACACATCCATGCCCGAGGCAGGATTCGAACCTGCGACCGTAGCGGTCACGCGGTTCTAGACTGAAGCGCGTAGAACCTCTCGGCCACACCGGCCGGCACTAGATTATTGCTTACCAATTGTATCTTACGACTAGACTGGAAGTTGTAAAGTTCATTCAAATTTCTCAGATCTCAAAATATGGATAGATGTTGAATTTGTATAAGATGAAGTACAAATTATACAAAAAAACGTCATAAAAAATTTGAAAACACACCCCGCATTATTGGTACTTTCAATTTTTCTACGATGATATTTTGTAAACGTCCGTATTTTGTTCAAAAAATCGATCGATACCAAATGTATCGACACCTTGGGGCATGGATACTTTTGTGTCGATACTTTTATGAGCACGATACTATGTGACCGATACTACTCATGAGTACAGTATTGATACATTTCATTCGATACCTGTCCCTAGGGATGGGTGAGCGACAGCGCTACACAACTTCGACGCTACCAGAGCACGAAGGCATCTACGTAATTACTCTGCCATTCATACATATGCTAGCAGGGATTCAAAGGACTACTTTCAAACTGTTAGTTTGGTGCATAAGTAGGAAGCGTTTTTATTCCGCGCGTTGGTATTCCGATTGCAATCAGCTTATTTATCGGTTGTCACTTTTTATTTTTAGTTCACTATTGTTGTCTGTGTGGTGTCACCGCCAGACACCACACTTGCTAGGTGGTAGCCTTTAAATCGGCCGCGGTCCGTTAGTATACGTCGGACCCGCGTGTCGCCACTATCAGTGATTGAAGACCGAGCGCCGCCACACGGCAGGTCTAGAGAGACGTCCTAGCACTCGCCCAGTTGTACAGCCGACTTTGCTGGCGATGGTTCACTGACAAATTACGCTCTCATTTGCCGAGACGATAGTTAGCATAGCCTTCAGCTACGTCATTTGCTACGACCTAGCAAGGCGCCATTACCAGTTACTATTGATACTGTAAAACATGTACCGTCAAGAGCGATGTTCACCATTTATGGATTAAAGTTAAGTATTCCACCAGCTACGTCCGTTTTTTCAAAAGTCTAATTTCCTTGTCCTGTTCCAAACCTCACGCCAGCCTGCGTGAGCTAAAACGCGTGCCTTTCGGCTTCCCCTAGTAAACCGGTGTTGGCTCTCCTGCCAACCCACAACAGTCTGAATTTACATATTGTCATTTTTCATTTGGAGATACTGTGTGGAGCTGTGGACGCTAGTGTCAGGTAGACAAGGCGGAACATTTCCGACGTGTTCTTCCGCTTGAGTTCAATAGAGGAGTGAGGACAGGAGAGGCAGCCAGAAACATTTGCGCCGTGAAGGGGGATAATAGCACTGGACAGAACACGACAAGCAAATCGTTTCCTCGTTTTAACGAGGATCGTTTTGACATTAGTGATTCTCGACGTTCAGGAAAACCCTCTAAGTTTGATGAAGATCGTTTAAACGCATTAATCCACAATGAGCCACTTCACTGTAGTCGAGAACGGCAAATGTGATGAACCATCGTGCGACAGTTGCCTATAGTGGGGAAAGTTCAAAGATCGGGTGTACGGGAACCGCAAGCTCTAAGCCAAAATCACAAGAAATCAGCGGGTGCAAATATGTCCATCTCTGCTTGCTCGTCATCAATTGACTCGTGGACAACACCAATCATTCTGATTTTGTATCATTATTGGTGAAGAGGAATGGTGTCTTTATGCTAACATAAGGAAAAGAAGGCGTGGTTGAGCCCAAACAAAGCAGCAACTTAGCGTACAAAGACTAGCGCACATCTACAAAAGATAATGTTTTGCGTCTGGTGGATCAGCGATGGTGCGGTGTACTACGAATTGCTTCCCCGAGGTGTAACTATCACTGGTGACATTTATCGGAAATAGCTGAGACGTCTTGCAGACGCGGTCCCAGAACAACGACCAGGAAGATTACGTGAAGTGATGCTACGAGGTGCATTCAAGTTCTAAGGCCTCTGACTTTTTTTCTAAACAACTACTCACCCGAAATCGATGAAACTGGCGTTACTTCTCGACGTAATCGCCCTGCAGACGTACACATTTTTCACAACGCTGACGCCATGATTCCATGGCAGCGGTGAAGGCTTCTTTAGGAGTCTGTTTTGACCACTGGAAAATCGCTGAGGCAATAGCAGCACGGCTGGTGAATGTGCGGCCACGGAGAGTGTCTTTCATTGTTGGAAAAAGCCAAAAGTCACTAGGAGTCAGGTCAGGTGAGTAGGGAGCATGAGGAATCACTTCAAAGTTGTTATCACGAAGAAACTGTTGTGTAACGTTAGCTCGATGTGCGGGTGCGTCGTCTTGGTGAAACAGCACACGCGCAGCCCATCCGGACGTTTTTGTTGCAGTGCAGGAAGGAATTTGTTCTTCAAAACATTTTCGTAGGACGCACCTGTTACCGTAGTGCCCTTTGAAACGCAATGGGTAAGGATTACGCCCTCGCTGTCCCAGAACATGGACACCATCATTTTTTCAGCACTGGCGGTTACCCGAAATTTTTTTGGTGGCGGTGAATCTGTGTGCTTCCATTGAGCTGACTGGCGCTTTGTTACTGGATTGAAAAATGGCATCCACGTCTCATCCATTGTCACAACCGACGAAAAGAAAGTCCCATTCGTGCTGTCATTGCGCGTCAACATTGCTCGGCAACGTGCCACACGGGCAGCCGCGTGGTCGTCCGTCAGCATTCGTGGCACCCACCTGGATGACACTTTTCGCATTTTCAGGTCGTCATGCAGGATTGTGTGCACAGAACCCACTCTGGATGCGATCTGTTCAACAATCATTCGGTGATCCCACAAAACAATTCTCTCCACTTTCTCGATCGTGTCGTCAGACCGGCTTGTGCGAGCCCGAGGTTGTTTCGGTTTGTTGTCACACGATGTTCTGCTTTCATTAAACTGTCGCACCCACGAATGCACTTTCGACACATCCATAACTCCATCACCACATGTCTCCTTCAACTTTCGATGAATTTCAATTGGTTTCACACCACGCAAATTCAGAAAACGAATGATTGCACGCTGTTCAAGTAAGGAAAACGTCGCCATTTTAAGTATTTAAAACAGTTCTCATTCTCGCCGCTGGCGATAAAATTCCATCTGCCGTACGGTGCTGCCATGTCTGGAACGTATTGACAATGAACGCGGCCTCATTTTAAAACAATGCAGATGTTTCTATCTCTTTCCAGTCCGGAGAAAAAAAATCGGAGGCGTTAGAACTTGAATGCACCTCGTACTTCGCGATAAGGCCCACCTGCATCCTGTTAGACTCTCAAAAGACACTACACAGCAGTTGGGGTGGGAAATCATTCAGCATTCACCTTATTCACCTCATCTTACGCCTTTAGATTTTCACCATTTCCACTCCCTATCGAACTGCCTTCAAGAAACTTCCTTTCCACTTTCGAACGGCACGTTGGACGAATGAACACTTACAGCTGTTCGTGCGAGCGCGGTTTCTCTTATTTGAAAACGATGGCCATTTCTCACTATGTAGGTGAAAGTTTACAAAATATTTTGGTATTCAGAAAAGAAAGTTGCTGACTGCATTTCGCGGAAAGGTATCGCCTCAAGGAGAAGCGCCTTTGTTTTAGTGATGCCATCCCAAGACACTTATCCGTCAGATTCTCTCCCCTATTTCGTGGTAATACAAAACGAGCGCTGTCTTTCACTGAAATTTTTCGATGTGCTCTGTAAATTCTTTCCGATAAGAATTCCATTCCGCAGAGGAATTCTCTTGAGCCGTGCGTGGCTCGTGTTCCCGCTATGAAACGTCCCCTTTTAAATATTATACAAGACTGTGCTTAAACTGGCACACAATATTTTTAGCGCAACGCAATCTGACTTTCAAAAATCCCTACAAAAGAATGGCCCTGACTAACATTAACCTATACCTTTCACTAATCACTTACCTCACCAAAAATCTTCGTTACTCGAACTACTGCAACACAGCGAGCGCCACTACTGCCAGCTAAATAAAAGATTCAAACTACTGAAGGCACTAACTACTAATAGGCATAGTTAGGAAATGAAAGATTTTAATAGAGAACAAACAATGTATTTACCTTAATAGTGTTGAAAAATCATATTATACGTAGCAGTTCATGACATCCAGTCTTACAAATTTCAAAACTCCGCCATTTCTCTCCCCACATCCACCACTGCTGGCGGCTCACCTCCAACTGCGCCACGCTACGCGCTTTAACATCCAGCTGCCCAACACTACAATGGCAGACAACAATGCAAACTAGCCACAGACTGCTCACAGCACAGCCAGTGATTTTCATACAGAGCGCTACGTAACGTTGCCGATAAGAAAACCTAAACAGCCTACTTACACCGCCATCACGTATTTTCCACCCTATTTTTAACGTACTTTCACCTCACTTCGTTAACTGACTGGTGTCACTGAGTTGCTGCTTTGCCTGACAGTGACCGGTGTTAACAGCGCGTATGGATCTCTGCCCTCTCGTAGTATCTTTGCTTGGCTGCTATTACTTCGCGGTTGTCGTCTGTCTGGCACAAAGACCCTGTAAAAAATAACTAGACTCACTGATGGCGCTGCAGTCGCGGGATAATTTGAACCTTCGGCTGGACGCCATTATAGTGGTTGTAGTCTGATGTGTTGTGTAGTACTGTTGTTTATGAAGACCCTGATTCAACGTTGTATATTTGTTGGGGCGTACATACAGTATTTGTTACTCGTAAGTCTACTGTCTGTACGTTCCAATCAAAAGAGGTACGATGGTGAAGAGTTGTGCAGCGATGAATTGTGCAAATAAATTCGAGAAAGCAACGAATATTACATTTCACAGGTATGTGGATATTTTAAGTTGTTTTGTATGTCAGTGCACTTGCTTAGTAAATGTTTTTGTAACACGGTATTAGCATAATGTCTGTCCATATATTTGTAGGTTTCCTTTCTCAAAACCACAGCTGTTATAAAAATGGTTACACGCTGTCAGGAGGCAAGATTTCCGACCGACAGAATACCATTTTATGTTCCGATCACTTTGAAGAAAGTTGTTTCCTTGAAAATTACGTAAATCGCAGAAAGTTGAAAGATGATGCTGTTCCATCCATCTTTCGTTTTCCAGGCCATATACAGCAGAAGATAAATTTTTCTTTGTGAACCACTTTTTATTTTAACTATAAAAGTTGAGTTGCAAGTAACACGAAATTTGAATTAGCAGGCTTTTTATCGTTATAAAATGCAACTGAATGTGTGTAATTGTAATCTGATTTCACAACTTCTCTCGATGGAACAGTTGTTGAGTTTTATTTATTATATGAAAAAACCACATATATAAACTGAAGTGTACATCTTCGAAAGTAAATATTGTGACTAATGCGATACTGGATGCCTGCCTGAAGTCTTGTTTCTTGTAATTGGCTGATCGGTAGTGTTTTCATGGTCTAGGTTAGGTTGAAACTTGATAATTTGGTCGTGAGTTGCCAAAGCACTACGCCATATATAACGCACTTTTCGTCATAAAATCTAAAGCAAAGTAGAGTCAGAAAATATCTGTTAACATACTGGGCAAATCTTCGAGTATTTTGATGCATTTTGCGTACATCTATCGTAAATGAACTACGAAAAATGCTAGGGGTCCAGTGCATACCTTTTAGCTACGGCAGATTCCATGTACTACGTAACATAAATTCATAAACAGTGACTAGTTGCTGTTTGTTCATAAATTAAAAACTATATTGTAGTAACGTATTTAAATGAGGCATTATGTTTGTGATCTAACTCTAGGGAAAGCATTTTATAACCAAAAGCGATGTATAAACATTCGAAATCCGCGCGTCAGTTTACCACTCTAATGGCCGCCGGCCAGCTATTCAATTTGTCCGCTCTTCACAGTCGACCATTCGTGCGGTTGTGGGGGCCTGGTCGGGCAATCAGCTAGAAGGTGCCAGGAAAGCAGTTCGGATTGCAGGGTTCGGCGAGTTCGGGTCTGCCAGTCAGTTGGAACGCGTCTGGAGCGCAGTCCGGACCTGCCAGTCGGGGAGTTGCAATGCGGCACTGGTGCAGTCGGGTTGGAGCAGCAGTGACGTCTGCGTCGACATGGTGTAGTGGGACGCGAAATTGAAGCGTCACCCATCCACCAGTGTCGGCCCAGTTTGCAGGTGAATATAAGTTTAATTTAGTTTTTTGTTTACGTATTTTTGTAATATCTGTAATGGTTGTGAATTGTCTAAAGTTTTGTATTTATTTTTTATGTTTCATGTACGGAGAGGGCGCCGCAACGAACGGAGACGGCATCTTCGCTGCCGGGACCAGAGAGAAAATTGCTGGCCACTATACGTCGCGGGTCGACAGCCAAAGAGCAACAGAAGATCCTGAAACCGAGTTGTTGCGTCCTGCATCTAAAAATTGAAAATTAAGAATTTGTGATGTTTCTACAACAATGACGTCATAGAAAGTTTAATCATGTTGTAAATGTTCAGTTCTGCCTTGTCAAGGCTCAGGTTCACGTCTATATGTAGGGAGATAATAAACTAGCGGATGCTACTAAAGTTTAAATACGTGTTCCGAGAATTTATTTATGAAGAATTATGTTACGTAATTTATTTGACAAGATTATTAATTTTTGACAACGTCCATCGCGAGTTTCAATCTCGAAAGTTTATTCAGTGTGGTTCTAATATTTATTAAAGCAGATCACTTGCATTAATATAATTTCTGAGGAGAAACAAACGACATCTAAATTGAAAAAAGTTTGCGCAAACCAATTGGCCTGAGAGACGAGATGCTGCGCATACGACTCAAATGATGA
The DNA here is from genome assembly GCF_023864275.1 of Schistocerca cancellata. NCBI lineage: Eukaryota > Metazoa > Arthropoda > Insecta > Orthoptera > Acrididae > Schistocerca > Schistocerca cancellata. The sequence goes on along the minus strand of NC_064637.1, from coordinate 63,752,194 downwards.
TGTTTTAATTACAGTTTCGTTCAAGAACCATTCAGAGACAAATTTAAAAAAGGATTTAAATAATTTTGAAGTGTGTTGTAACTGACGTAGGTGACGAAGTCTGCACATGGTCATATGTGCCGAAATACTAAATGTCTTTTTCCAAAGTTGTTTCACAGAGGAAGATTGCACTGTAGTTCCTTCTCTAGAATGTCGCACAGATGACAAAATGGTAGATATCGAAATAGACGACAGAGGGATAGAGAAACAATTAAAATCGCTCAAAAGAGGAAAGGCTTCTGGACCTGATGGGATACCAGTTCAATTTTACACAGAGTACGCGAAGGAACTTGCCCCCCTTCTTGCAGCGGTGTACCGTAGGTCTCTAGAAGAGCATAGCGTTCCAAAGGATTGGAAAAGGGCACAGGTCATCCCCGTTTTCAAGAAGGGACGTCGAACAGATGTGCAAAACTATAGACCTATATCTCTAACGTCGATCAGTTGTAGAATTTTGGAACACGTATTGTGTTCGAGTATAATGACTTTTCTGGAGACTAGAAATCTACTCTGTAGGAATCAGCACGGGTTTCGAAAAAGACGATCATGTGGAACCCAGCTCGCGCTATTCGTCCACGAGACTCAGAGAGCCATAGACACGGGTTCACAGGTAGATGCCGTGTTTCTTGACTTCCGCAAGGCGTTCGATACTGTTCCCCACAGTCGTTTAATGTACAAAGTAAGAGCATATGGACTATCAGACCAATTGTGTGATTGGATTGAGGAGTTCCTAGATAACAGGACGCAGCATGTCATTCTCAATGGAGAGAAGTCTTCCAAAGTAAGAGTGATTTCAGGTGTGCCGCAGGGGAGTGTCATAGGACCGTTGCTATTCACAATATACATAAATGACCTGGTGGATGACATCGGAAGTTCACTGAGGCTTTTTGCAGATGATGCTGTGGTGTATCGAGAGGTTGTAACAATGGAAAATTGTACTGAAATGCAGGAGGATCTGCAGCGAATTGACGCATGGTGCAGGGAATGGCAACTGAATCTCAATGTAGACAAGTGTAATGTGCTGCGAATACACAGAAAGATAGATCCTTTATCATTTAGCTACAAAATAGCAGGTCAGCAACTGGAAGCAGTTAATACCATAAATTATCTGGGAGTACGCATTAGGAGTGATTTAAAATGAAATGATCATATAACGTTGATCGTCGGTAAAGCAGATGTCAGACTGAGATTGATTGGAAGAATCCTAAGGAAATGCAATCCGAAAACGAAGGAAGTAGGTTACAGTACGCTTGTTCGCCCACTGCTTGAATACTGCTCAGCGGTGTAGGATCCGTACCAGATAGGGATAGAAGATATAGAGAAGATCCAACGGAGAGCAGCGCGCTTCGTTATAGGATCATTTAGTAATCGCGAAAGCGTTACAGAGATGATAGATAAACTCCAGTGGAAGACTCTGCAGGAGAGACGCTCAGTAGCTCGGTACGGGCTTTTGTCAAAGTTTCGAGAACATACCTTCACCGAAGAGTCAAGCAGTATATTGCTCCCTCCTACGTATATCTCGCGAATAGACCATGAGAATAAAATCGGAGAGATTAGAGCCCACACAGAGGCATACCGACAATCCTTCTTTCCACGAACAATACGAGACTGGAATAGAAGGGAGAACCGATAGAGGTACTCAAGGTACCCTCCGCCACACACCGTCAGGTGGCTTGCGGAGTAAGGATGTAGATGTAGATGTAGATACGTCGAAAGAAAATCATTCATACAAAACTTACGTCGTTACACTACAATGGCTCGCCCGACCGTTGCCGCCACGCATCACTTGAGCCGGGCTACGGTCTTGGTGAATCGCCGGTCGGTCGTCCTACCGGACGACGCGTTTTGGCTCGCCGACCGTTCATGTGTCGGCTGTGTGTGTGTGTGTGTGTGTGTGTGTGTGTGTGTGTGTGTGTATGTGTGTTTGTGTGTGCATCGACTCCCGATTTGTCTTTGTATGGGCTTAGTTACTGTTGGGTATCGTTCAAGTCTTCGTGCAAGTGTTTGTCAGGTTGTGTGCGTAGTTTGTGTGATTTTAATTGACAAGTTATTTTAAATGTCGGCGGCGTATTGGCTCTGAGAGGTCGGTCGTTTCATCGGGTGACGTGTAACTGGTTCTCTGAGCGCTTCTGGCCCCTTCAGTTACCATCCTGTGGAATTTAGCTCGGTCTCTTCCCGGGGCAGGGATGTCGGGTAGCCAATGGCCGTGTTTCCTCTGCACGGTTGGGTCCGAGCCAGTATTTCCTACATCAAGTGTCTGGAAGTGAGTGGGAGGTACACCAGCAGTGCAGTCGCGACGGAGCTGCAGTCGCGGACGGACCAGCAGGAGTAGGTCGGTTGCTGCGGACCAGGGAAGTTATCTCCGCGGGGTGCAGTCGGCTGGGTCCGCTGCCGGGCCCTGCACAGTGTCGGAGCGGCTGTGGAGCTGTTCGATCGCTACGAGCTTCGTGGTCCACCGCCCCAGGACGCCGAAGTTGAGTAATGTTGAGTTCCCATGTACTGATTGACGGGAAGCAAGTCGTTGTGTCGGTCGGTCCGTGGCTGTCGCCTGGTTGGGTTCCGACGGATCAAGTGTAGTCGGGCTCGCCACCTGTCTCGCCTATGTGAACGAGGGGAGACCGATCTACCTGCAGGCTTCTGAGTGCCACAGGTGTTTAATTATCTGTTGTCAGCTGCTTAAAATTTAAAGCTTATGGCTATTTTTTTTACTTTTTCTTAAAAAATTTGCAAAATTAATTCTTTAATTTATCTTTCAAGCCTAAACATTGCGGCCTTCTGCCTTTAAAAAAATGATAATAATACACTGTAAAATTTTGAAACTTAATTCTGGCCTCATCCATTTGAATTGCACTTTGCATATGTTTATTCTATCTACTTTCTGTGATTGTTTTTTTTCTCAATTATTTTATTGCTATCTTAATTGGATTTTTATCTTGTTGCTTTGTTAAGATTTCTTGTTTGGAGGCCTTCAGCCGTGAAAGAGTAAATGCTCCGCTATGTGCCGCTTTGGTTGCAAAAGTTTTGTTAAATTACAATGTTGTACCTAACAAGAAGGATTGCACTGAGGTGACAATACAGTTAAGATTGAAGTACAACTATTTTTCACTGAACAAATGATGTTTATTAGCCAAGTCACAGTAATTTACGGAAAGAGGGCTCCGTCTACACGTTTCTCGCTTTCTTTTTCTCAATGAGTGAGATTACATCCAGGGAGAGCAGCTGTGCCTCGGCCTCTGCGTAGTCGCTGTAGACGTCCGGGCTGGAGTGCTGCTGGAACAGGGCGCCGTACTGCCGGCGGTTGCTGTACGCCTGCAGCTGGGCGGAGTACGCCATCGGGTACAGCGCCTGCAACACGCCGCAACAGGGACGCCTCGACACTTTATACGAACACTAAAAAGTGGCAGCAGACTCGCTCAGATTCTTCAACAAATGTTACAAAGTGCCTGGTATAGTGAGAAAAAAGAATGCAGGTGTACAGTAATTCACCTACTTCATAACAAAGTAGACAAACCACATTCTACACTACTGGACATTAAAGTTGCTACAACAAGAAGAAATGCAGATGATAAACGGGTACTCATTGGTCAAATATATTATACTAGAACTGACATGTGATTACATTTACACGCAGTTTGGGTGCATAGATCCTGAGAAATCAGTACCCAGAACAACCACTTCTGGCCGTAATAACTGCCTTGATACGCCTGGCAATGAGTCAAACAGAGCTTGCATGACGTGTACAGGTACAGATGCCCATGCAGGTTCAACACGATATCACAGTTCATCGAGAGTAGTTACTGGCGTATTGTGACGAGCCAGATGCTAAGCCACCATTGACTAGACGTTTTCAATTGGTGAGATCTGGAGAATGTGCTGGCCAGGGCGGCAGTCGAACATTTTCTGTATCCAGAAAGGCCCCTACAGGACTTGCAAGGTGCATTATCCTGCTGAAATGTAGGGTTTCGCAGGGATCTAATCAAGGGTAGAGCCACGGGTCGTAACACATCTGAAATGTAACGTCCACTGTTCAACGTGCCGTCAATGCGAACAAGAGATGACCGAGACGTGTAACCAAAGGCACCCCATACCATCACGCCGGGTGATACGCCAGTATGGCGATGACGAATACATGCTTCCAATGTGCGTTCACCGCGATGTCGCCAGACACTGATGCGACCATCATAATGCTGTAAACACAACCTGGATTCCTCCGAAAAAATGACGTTTTGCCATTCGCGCACCCAGGTTCGTCGTTGAGTACACCATCGCAGCGCTCCCGTCTGTGATGCAGCGTCAAGGGTAACCGCAGCCATGGTCTCCGAGCTGATAGTCCGTGCTGCTGCAAATGTCGTCGAACTGTTCGTGCAGATGGTTGTTGTCTTGCAAACGTCCCCATCTGTTGACTCAGGGATTGGGACGTGGCTGCACGATCCGTTACAGCCGTGCGGATAAGATGCCTGTCATATCGACTGCTAGTGATACGAGGCCGTTGGGATCCAGCACGGCGTTCCGTATTACCCTCCTGAACCCACCGATTCCATATTCTGCTATCAGTCATTGGATCTCGACCAACGCGAGCAGCAATGTTGCGATACGATAAACCGCAAGCGCGATAGGCTACAGTCCGATCTTTATCAAAGTCGTAGCAGTAGTTCAAAATACCACCTAAAACTGCTACACTAAAAGGGCCTACACAAGATCAAACAATCTGTCAAACCATACTTGGTTTGTCAAATATTTGACCTTGTGCAGCGCTGTCTGACGTGTTTGTGAGAATTAGAACGTCACTGACATGTTTGTCAAAAAGGAATGTATCAGGTGTTTTGCGAAAAATTTTGAAAGGGAGCAGATTTGACAAGATGGTGCACGTTTTTTGTGTTCGTATTTCACTGCACTTATTTAGCAAAAAAAAAAAAAACGATTTATTACAATTTATCCCACTATCATGAAGCTAGATTAAGAAAAGGCAAACCTACGTTTCTAGCATTTGTAGACTTAGAGAAAGCTTTTGACAATGTTGACTGGAATACTCTCTTTCAAATTCTGGAGGTGGCGGGGGTAAAATACAGGGAGCGAAAGGCTAGTTACAATTTGTACAGAAACCAGATGGCAGTTATACGAGTCGAGGGACATGAAAGGGAAGCAGTGGTTGGGAAGGGAGTGAGACAGGGTTGTAGCCTCTCCCCGATGTTGTTCAATCTGTATATTGAGCAAGCAGTAAAGGAAACAAAAGAAAAATTCGGAGTAGGTATTAAAATCCATGGAGAAGAAATAAAAACTTTGAGGTTCGCCGATGACATAGTAATTCTGTCAGAGACAGCAAAGGACTTGGAAGAGCAGTTGAATGGACAGGTTTTGAAAGGAGGATATAAGATGAACATTAACAAAAGCAAAACGACGATAATGGAATGTAGTCGAATTAAGTCGGGTGATGCTGAGAGAATTAAATTGGGAAATGATACACTTAAAGTAGTAAGGGAGTTTTGCTATTTGGGCAGCAAAATAACTGATGGTGGTCGAAGTACAGATGATATAAAATGTAGACTGGCAATGGCAAGGAAAGCGTTTCTGAAGAAGAGAAATTTGTTAACATCGAGTATAGATTTAAGTGTCAGGAAGTCGTTTCTGAAAGTATATGTATGGAGTGTAGCCATGTATGGAAGTGAAACATGGACGATAACTAGTTTTGACAAAAAGAGAATAGAAACTTTCGAAATGTGGTGCTACAGAAGAATGCTGAAGATTAGATGGGTAGATCACATAACTAATGAGGAGGTACTGAATAGGATTGGGGAGAAGAGGAGTTTGTGGCACAACTTGACTAGAAGAAGGGATCGGTTGGTAGGACATGTTCTGAGGCATCAAGAGGTCACCAATTTAGTATTGGAGGGCAGTGTGGAGGGTAAAAATCATAGAGAGAGACCAAGAGATGAATACACTAAGCAGATTCAGAGGGATGTAGGTTGCAGTAGGTACTCGGAGATGAAGAAGCTTGCACAGGATAGAGTAGCGTGGAGAGCTGCATCAAACCAGTCTCAGGACTGAAGACCACAACAACAACAATCACGTTTCCACAACTGTGAAAACAATAATGAAGGTTAATAACCTAATAGCACTGGCAATTACCAACATGATAATGGAGTGTAGCGGCGCATTTACCAGTCATATATTACTCGGGGAAGAGGTTAAGAAACAATTTATACTCTCTTACAACATATAAGCGAGTGAGGAATAAAATTAAAAAATCGAAGTTGTCCAGTTTTTCCACGGGTGATGTACACGTTCCCTCGTTATGGTTCAAATTGCTCTGAGCACTATGAGACTTAACATCTGAGGTCATCAGTTCCCTAGAACTTAGAACCACTTATAGCTAACCTAAGGACATCACACACATCCATGCCCGAAGCAGGATTCGAACCTTCGACCGCCGGCCGAAGTGGCCGTGCGGTTAAAGGCGCTGCAGTCTGGAACCGCAAGACCGCTACGGTCGCAGGTTCGAATCCTGCCTCGGGCATGGATGTTTGTGATGTCCTTAGGTTAGTTAGGTTTAACTAGTTCTAAGTTCTAGGGGACTAATGACCTCAGCAGTTGAGTCCCATAGTGCTCAGAGCCATTTGAACCATTTGAACCTTCGACCGTAGCGGTCGCACGGTTCCAGAGTGAATCGCGTATAACCGCTCGTCCACTGCGGCCGGCCCTCGTTATGGTATTTTTATGAAATATGATTGGAGAACAAAGAACAAGAGAATAAATTTTCGGAAGCTTGTGTCTTCCTTTTGTGCCAGTAAAACCAGAATTCTTTAAAGGATTGAAGTCTCATGAATAGAACAGCTCCAAACGCCTGATTACTTTACAGATGAGTTAATGTGTTGAGTATCTGCCTTCAGCATGTAAGTAAGAAATGTTTAGCAGTGGTTTTAAATTATTGTTAAGGTTTGTCGGAAGCTGGTCTTATTATGAAACACTGGATGAATATTGTGTGGGTAATCTGTGTTCCGTTCTAAGCACTGTGCACCCGCCAGTTTATCCGAGAGCGCTAACGCGCTGCTTCCTGGACTCGGGTAGGCGCGCCGGCTCCGGATCGCCTGGCGGATTAATGACGAGGGCCAGTGAGTTGGCCAGTCTGGATGTGGTTTTTAGGCAGTTTTCCACATCCCACTAGGTGAATACCAGGCTGGTCCCCACGTACCACCGCAGTTACACGACTAGCAGGTACTTGAAACACATTCGCACTATTTCATGATTTACACTAGATGCAGACAGCTGAGGTGCACTTCTTCCATCCTGGTGGCTATGGGGTAACGGCGAGAAGAGCATCCGACCATCCCTTAAAATTAACCATGCCAAATCCGTACTTAACCTTGCTGACCGTGCGCACAATGTGGGACGAAGGCAGCAGCAAAAGATGAAGATCTACTCTACTTCGTGTCCCACAATGATATATGCAGATATTGTCTACAAAGTGTGTTGCGAATAGAGTTAGTAGAAAATGAATAATAAATTAAAATGTCATGTCTGATGTTGAAGTTAAACTATGAAAATGTAGCAAGTGACAAACATTTTTCCTTTCATCATTTTCTGGCGTGTCGGAAAGAAATAGTTTCTTAAAGGTTTGAAACTGTGTTTAATCTTTGTTGGAACTCGCCTGGTACTGTCATTCCCAAATTCCAGAAGAACGAACTTTGTGTATTTGTGTATCTTCAGTTACAGTCCCTCAAGACAAATATACACTTTCCAACTCTAGTACTTGTCTTATTGTGTTAAACTTTTAACATGAGATTATATATCTTTCTAGGTACTTAATTAGAGAATCTTAAATTTTAAAAATCTGTCAATAATTAAACGAAATACTTAAAACTGATTTTTTGTTGCTGCTGTACTTTAGCTGGTTCCGGCTTTCGGGTTCCAGGATAGAATTTTAGTAATGTAGCTGTCAGGGTGAGGTAACTGACGAATTATTAAAAGTTTCACTGTCCATTTGGATAATGTTGATGTAACCATCAGGTTCTGAATTTAATATTTCCTTTAGCAGATTTTCAGTGGTGCATTTTTTTCTCAACTTCAACCATTCTGTCTTGCTTTGTTTTCCATCTTTATACACAATGCTGTGGTAAATGTAAGAAATACTTGGTCAAAATACGTCGCATCGCAAACAGCGTCTGCTTCAGAAGTGAGGTGCAATTGACAAACTTTGTTGGGACGCGTACGGACTTGTTTGACAGAGCCATGGGTAGGAAAGAGTGGGACGGCCTCTGTGACCGAGCGGTTATAGGCGCTTCAGTCTGGAACCGCGCGACCGCTACGGTCGCAGATTCGGATCTTGCCTCGGGCGTGGATGTGTGTGACGTTCTTAGGTTAGTTAGGTTTAAGTAGTTCTAAGTTCTAGGGGACTAATGACCCCAGATGTCAAGTCTCATAGTGCTCAGAGCCATTTGAACCATTTTTAGGAAAGAGTGAATTCGGAAAACACGTTGATCGTGTACTGGCTGATTAAAGACGAGAAGCTAGTAACATTCGAATCTTGTGCAAGAATGATGTCGAAATGGCGCGTCACTTGATGCGGATACCAAAGTCGATAGCAGTGGACGAGCCAACAACATTGGTGACGCCGCAGTCGATTCGGTCGTACACAGATGTTTTTTGCATTATAGCATGAGTATTATGACGGGAGCAGGTGTTCAAACGCTCTGTTTACTCGGAGGTCCAAGAATTCAAATGGGTCTGAGCACCATGGGACTTAACATCTATGGTCATCAGTTCCCTAGAACTTAGAACCACTTATAGCTAACCTAAGGACATCACACACATCCATGCCCGGGCAGGATTCGAACCTGCGACCGTAGCGGTCGCGCGGTTCCAGACTGTAGCGCCTAGTACCGCTCGACCACCCAGGCCGGCTTACTCGGAGGTGACGCCAGAATAGCGTGTAAGTTCCCAGCAGCGTATCTCGAGTACGCCGAACGTGGCAAAGACGCGAGCTTGTCTCGTGGCTGAGTGGAACCTCGGCGATCGTGGAAATAACAGCTAAATCTTTCCCTCGCGGCTATTTAAGCCGTCCTGTTAGGTTCCTGCCGAACCACACCGTACGAAACAACGTCATATTCGTAAAAAAAAAACTTGTATTCCAAAAAAATGGCTCTGAGCACTATGGGACTCAACATCTTAGGTCATAAGTCCCCCAGAACTTAGAACTACTTAAACCTAACTAACCGAAGGACATCACACACACCCATGCCCGAGGCAGGATTCGAACCTGCGACCGTAGCAGTCCCGCGGTTCCGGACTGCAGCGCCAGAACCGCTAGACCACCGCGGCCGGCTTGTATTCCATTCATGAGAATGTCCTAGTATGTGTTAAAAGACTAAAAAGGGAAACAAATATTAGCAGACAGCAGGAGGTGAACCTACTTGGTGAAATGAGCAGCGACGACAGATATATTCCTACCAGTCAAAAATATGCAGCTGTTTTCTCCATCGTCATCTCGGAGGGTGCACTTTGACACAGAATAAGCCAGTCTCACTGGCAGCGTCTTGGGTCGACTACTATCGACTTTCGCGGTCGCATTAAGTAACACGTCATTTGGACATTACTTCGGCAGAAGATTCTTCTCGCATTGCAGTATCCCCACAATAGACTGACCCACTGATCCGAAATGGCAAGGCTTTAAACAACGTCGAGACAGTTCATTCACATGCAACACAGCGGCCAAGTGCCTGGGACGACACAGACAGCGCGGAAGGAACTGTGGTGCTGCTCACCTCCTGGCGGCCTCTCTCCATGAGGCTGGGCAGCTCCTTGATGGCGGCGTCGATGCCGGCGTTGATGAAGTCGATGGCCCAGCTGCGCACCCTCTCCAGCTCTGGAGTCACCATCTCTGGCAGGTGGACGAACACCTCGTCCATAGACCATATGGGGAAGTCCCTGTCCCAGCCTGCAGGTGATTCAGCCTCAAGCGCGACGTTGCCCTGTGACGTAATTTTCTTTGATTGGTTATTTGTTTTTTTCCCTTAAGGGGCTCCGGAACGCCCTATACTTGCAATGTTAAAATAACGCTTATAAATTACATCTTTCCTCACAAAGTATTTGAGGTAGGAAGTTGAACTTTTTACAGATTATTTATTGGAATATGGGCTACAACTTAACGCAGGGATTTTGCAAAATTTTAGTTCAGTTATTAAAGATGATTTTTTTTTTCAATTGTAATGAAAATTCACAACATTTTTTTGCAATTTTTTATTTATATATTCAAAAATATACAGTTTTTGGAAAAAGGCTGTGTTAAATTATGCAGAAGGTACTGTGTAACATTTACTGAAAGTTTGAAACAAATATGTTTGGAAGATCCTTAGAAAACATGTAATTAGTATGAGAAAATAAAAGTTTTGGGAATCGAGCGACAAAGATTGGATTAACTTTTTAGTGCATTCCAGGTCGATAGGATGGATTATCTTCATCCTCTGCAAACTCCTCCTCCAGCTTCCTCTTGTTCCTCCTCCTGTTTACTCTTGCTTGTATTTCTAGACTCTTTACAGCCCTGTCTGCAGCCCGCAGGCGTTCCTTGTCTAAAGCAAGCATCGCTCGTACCATGTTAGAACCTATTTTCATTCCCATATTTCTAAATACCTTGCACCTTACAATGTTGCCATCATTGAAAGTCGCAACAGCAACTTTACTTTTACTCATTATTATACTTCAACAAAACAGAGACTCAAGAAACAGAATTAATTACGAATATTTTCGAGATAACGACAGAGTAAATAAACATGAAACAACCGACAATCACACCAGCGATATATATTGAACCATCACACATTAGCCACAACACATACTTTATCTCACATCACTAAAATGTACCTGATGAACACGGACGTTAATAATAACACCATTTGACAGCAGTTTAACAGCGCCACAGTGGGTCACGCCCATGTAGAACACATTTTTAAAAAAATTAAAAATAGTTGTAGTCTTCGTAATTGAATAAATTATATTTCTATTAAAAGGTAATAGTCTGCAGATTCAGAAAACGCAAAAAAGTAAAAATTGAACTTTTCATGATTTTGAGCCTTTCCGGAGTTTGTACCACCTACATTATGTTACATGTGAAAAGGTATCTATAAAACACAGGTATACTTTCTGTAGACTGGGCGCTATTCACAACTAGATTAAAATGTATACAATATGAGGAACAGAAACAGTGGAAGAGAGAAGAAAAATAGGATACATGTAAGACTGTCTGAACACAAAATATATGAAAATGAGGATCTGAACAATTCAAGGACCAACAGTCAGTGGAAAGGATATTATCAAGGAGGAGTTAAGAAAGGGTGATTCCAAGTCTTTAACGTTGTTACGGTTCTGCGAGTGATTCATAAGCATACAGGAGCTGACATGTGAACTGTAAATCACAGAAGAATATAGCAGTTCACTGAATTATGGTGAGCAATGATTAGTTACTAAACATCACTTTCATGATTCAGAAACGGTTGCTGAGAAGGGAGTAATACAGGATTTTAGCCTATCATTAATATTATCTGTATATTGAACAAGCACGAGAGCAAACCAAAACTGCGCTTGGGAAGAGACAAAGTTCAAGGAGAAGGAATAAAGTCTTTGTGGTTTCTCATTGGCTTTGTAATACTGTCAGAGGCATTGTCGGACTCTGAAGACGAGCTGAACAGACAACAGTGTCGTGATATACGGTTATAAGACGGAAATCAACAAAAGGAAAACAAGTGGAATGGAATGTAGTCGAATTAAATCAAACAACATCGAGACACACAAGGAAATGAGATACTTGTTTGTATTTACTTTACAGGTTTGTAGCCTATCCCGATGTTATTCAATCTTTACATTGAACAAGCAGTAAGGAAACAAAGGAAAAATTTGGAATAGCAATTAAAGTTCTGGGAGAAGAAATAAAAACTTTGATGTTTACAGATGACCTTGTTATTCTTTATTCTGTCGGAGATAGCAAATTACTTGGAAGAGCAGCTGAATGGAATGGGCATTGCCTTGAAAGAAGGATATGAGATGAGCATCAACAAGAGCAAAACGAGAATAATGGAACATAGTTAACTTTCATCTGTTGATGTTGGGGGAATTAGATTAGAAAATGAGACACTTAAAGTGGTAGATGAGTTTTGCTAGTTAGGCAGCAAAATAACTGATGATGGCTGCATTAGCCAGGATATAAAAAGTAGACTCGGAAAGGAAAGTAAAGCATGTCTGAAGAAGAGAAATTTATTAACATCAAATATAGATTTAAGCATAGGAAGTCTTTTCAGAAAGTATTAGTATGGTGTGCAGTCATGGACAATACACAGTTTAGACACGAAGAGAACAGAAGTTTTTGAAATGTGGTGCTGCAGAAGAATGTTGAAGATTACATGGGTAGATCATATAATTGATGAGGAGGTACTGAACGGAATCAGCGAGAAAAGAAATTTCTGGCACAACTTGACCAAAAGAAGGGATTGACTGATAGGATGACGCATTCTGAGACATTAAGGGATCACCAGTTAAGTATTGGAGGGAAGCATGGGGGTAAAAGCCATAGAGGGAGACCAAGAGATGAATACAGTAAGCATATTCAGAAGGTTTGTAAGTTGTAGTTGTTATTTGGAGACGAAGAGGCTCACACAGGGTAAAGTAGCAGGATAGAGCTGCATCAAACGAGTCTGTGGACTGAAGACCACAACAACAACATCACTATTATTATTTTTCTAAATTGTAACTACTAAGCCCATTACATAATTTGCACTTATGGTACACCAAATAAAAATGCATAATGCACTCATGTGAACACATCCCGTTTCTAATTAAATCAATATAGAAAATGCTATAAACAATTTAGTTAATTTTCTGAAAATAGTGCCGCAACTATTAGATTCTTCACAGACAGATAAATGATATTACCTGCGTGAGTATCTCTTAATAATCCAACAATTTTTGACATATGTTTATACGGGTTATAAAGCATGTATAGTTAGTGGTTTGACTGGAGCACTAGATAGATGTGTTATTGAGAGGTCATAAACTGACTGCAACGAGTTATTGAATGTTTTATCATATATATTTATGCAAAATTATTGTATAAATTCTGAATGGTGAAAGTAACTATATTGAGTCAATAAGGGGTTATGTGGGCAAGCCTTTAAATAAGCATGGCAAGCAGAGCATAAGCCTTGGTTCTTCATCCCAAGTCTTTTGTCTTCAGTCTGTCATCTGAGGTCTTCCATGGTAAAGTTTTGAGGTAGTGGAAACTTGGAGTAATTTTATGACTGCGTGTGAAAACTTTTAAATTTTATATCAACTTGCAAATGTCATTAAGTTCTTATTGTTCTATGTGCACTTAATTAATACTACTAAACTTCCCAAATTAATTATCCTTTAGGCTAAACCCCGTTTTGCACGTTTATTTAGAAGGTGGATATATTTCAGCTAACAATAAGAAACTCAAATACCCTTGCTTGCGTTCTGAGTAAGTTCCAACTACACAGAGTTCAATGAGCAATGAGCAATTAGTAAGACTGCTTTATCGATCTATATGAATAATTAACTTAAGTGACAACTATTAACTACCCATTATTTGCACTTGATGCTGAAAGGCTGTTTCTTCAAACTGTATTCTATAGACATTTGCTACAATTAGAAAGAGAGGAATCCCCATAGCCATGCCATTAGTTTAGTCTAAGCATTTGTTGCCCATAGAAAGTAACTTGATGTGACACAATGAGTACAGAGATCTGGCATATCCTTTGCAAAAATATCCTCCGAATGTGACATAGCATTAAGAGGAACCATAGTACACAGCGATGCAACAATAAATGGACCATTACAGCTTGTGGTCACAATATGAAGCGTTTTAATTTTTCTGCAAAATAATCAGAACCCTTAATATTAGTGTCGGTTTCGCCGAAAACAGCTGTAGGAGAGTGACCAAGTATTCGATGATTTCATACGTCTGATAAACAACAGTGCTAGCTATAGGCCTTATTGGAACGCAAGGTTTGCACTTTTTATAGTCTGTGTGATGTTTCCAACATTAAAACACGAAATGTTGGTACGAGGGCTATTCAGAAAGTAGGGAACGTTGACATTAAAAAAAACTAAGTACAAGAAGTACATTTTATTATATACATCTGAAAAAGCGACTGACATACTACTTTTCCACATAGTCAGAAAACACAGTGAGGCACTTATCACAGCGGTGGACAAGCTCTGAAAGACCTTCGTCGTAAAATTCTGCCGCCTGAGACTTCAGCCAGTGGGTCACGCCCACCTGGAGTTCCGCATCGTCATCAAAGCGCAGGGTTGCAAGCCAATTCTTCATCTCAGGAAACAAGTAGAAGTCCCTTGGTGCAAGATCAAAGAAATGGTTCAAATGGTTCTGAGCACTATGGGACTTAACATCTGTGGTCATCAGTCCCCTAGAACTTAGAACTACTTAAACCTAACTAACCTAAGGACATCACACACAGCCATGCCCGAGGCAGGATTCGAACCTCCGACCGTAACAGTCGCGCGGTTCCTGAACCGCTAGACCACCGCGGCCGGCGGTGCAAGATCAGGGCTGTAGGGCGGATGAGCGAAAATTTCCCATTTGAACGAATTAAGGAGTTCTTTAGTGCGGTTTGCCGTGTGAGGTCGGGCATTGTCGTGGAGAAACAAAATTTTGGATGTCAGCTTTCCTCGGCGTTTATTTTGAACTGCTCTTCTAAGTCTGTGCAAAGTTTGACAGTACCGGGCAGAATTTATGGTTGCTCCACGTTCGAGAAAATCAATAAGAAGCACCCCTTGCCTATCCCAAAACACTGTCGCCGTCAACTTCCTTGCTGACAAGATTTGCAAACATTTTCTTGGTTTTTGGGGGGGGGGGGGCACCTTTTGTGCCCCCACTCCATGGACTGTAAGTCTGTCTCGCAGTTGACGTGTTTCACACAAGTCTCGCACCAGTTACGATTCGATCCCGTAATGAATCACCAGGTTTGTGGTAGGCCTGCAGAAAAGTCAACGTTACCCCCATTCACTGTTCTTTATGGTGCTCTGTAAGCATTTTGGGCACCCACCTTGCACACAATTTGTGGTAGCCTAGCTTTTGAGTGACAATTTCAAACAGTAAAGTCCGTGAAACTTGTGGAAAAGAAAGCGAAACCTCCGTTATTGTGAAGCGACGGTTTTCACGAATCGTTTTATCAACTTTAGCGACAAGATTGTCAGACACAATGCTCGGGCCTCCACTCTTCTCTTCATCATGAATGTTGGTTCGGCCATTTTTAAACCTAATCCACCATTTCCGGTCGGAGCATTCACTCATTACTTCGTCTCCGTACACTTCGCACAGTTCACTATAAATTTCTATAGGTTTTAGGTTTTTTTGCCAACAAAAACCTTATCACAGACCGCACCTCACAACTGACAGGTTTTCGATTGCAGCACACATTTAAAAATCGAATATCGGAAAAAAACAGGCGCAGAGACGTTTCCGGTGCACGGATGGATGCCGACTGAGCTGCCGAGCACGCACATACCAAAATACACGCGATAGGCGCGCGCCTAGCGGCGTCAGACGGAAACGTTCCCTACTTTCTGAATAGCCCTCGTGCATAAATATTCCTTGGTACTCGGCACAATGACCATCAAACAAGCTTCACCACGAAGGCCTCAGCCGGCCGCTGTGGATGAGCGGTTCTAAGCACTTCAGTCTGGAACCGTGCGACCGCTACAGTCGCAGGTTCGAATCCTGCCTCGGGCATGGATGTGTGTGATGTCCTTAGGTTGGTTAGGTTTAAGTAGTTCTAAGTTCTAGGGGACTGATGACCTCAGATATTAAGTCCCATAATGCTCAGAGCCATTTGAACCATTTTTTGCACGAAGGCCTCAAACTTTCTGTGTGTAACATTGGCCTTTTTCGGCACTACGGAATAAAAAAGCAGTGTAGCCACAGCTGCTGCAGTAGGGCTGTGGAAACCAGAGAATGCAGAGCTGACCAAAACACCATTGCACCAGATGCAGCAAATCCACCAGCATGTTTCCGCATTGCAGGCCAGGTCTCACAGTACAAGTGACATAGGAGAAAGGTGTGTCAAACACGATAAGAGCAGGTCAGTTGCTACACCTTCCAGCTGCACACCTGTTATCACGTACATGGTCGGAAGTGATGAATGAGCACAAGTAGCACTACTGACCATTAAAATAGCTACACCACGAAGCTGACGTGCTACAGACGCGAAATTTAACCGACAGGAAGAAGATGCCGTGATATGCAAATTATTAGCTTTTCAGAGCATTCACACAAGGTTGGCGCCGGTTGTGACACCTACAACGTGCTGACATGAGGAAAGTTTCCAACCGATTTCTCATACACAAACAGCAGTTGACCTGCGTTGCCTGGTGAAACGTTGTCGTGATGCCTCGTGTAAGGAGGAGAAATGCGTACCATCACGTTTCCGACTTTGATAAAGGTCGGATTGTAGCCTATCGCGACTGCGGTTCATCGTATCGCGACCTTGCTGCTCGCGTTGGTCGAGATCCAATGACTGTTAGCAGAATATGGAATCAGTGGGTTCAGGAGGATAATACGGAACGCCGTGCTGGATCCCGACGGCCTCATATCACTAGCAGTCGAGATGACAGGCATCTTATCCGCACGGCTGTAACGGATCGTGCAGCCACGTCTCGAACCCTGCGTCAACAGATGGGGACGTTTGCAAGACAACAACCATCTGCACGAACAGTTCAACGACGTTTGCAGCAGCATGGACTATCAGCTAGGAGACCGTGGCTGCGGTTACCCTTGACGCTGCACCACAGACAGGAGCGCCTGCGATGGTGCACTCGACGACGAACCTGGGTGCACGAATGGCAAAACGGCATTTTTTCGGATGAATCCAGGTTCTGTTTACAGCAACGTGATGGTCGCATCCGTGTTTGTCGACATCGCGGTAAACGCACATTGGTAGCGTGAATTCGTCATCGTCATAATGACGTATTCCCCGGCGTGATGGTATGGGGTGCCATTGGTTACACGTCTCGGTCACTTCTTGTTCGCATTGACGGCACTTTGAACAGTGGACGTTACATTTCAGATGTGTTACGACCCGTGGCTCTACCCTTCATTCGATCCCTGCGAAACCCTACATTTCAGCAGGCCAATGTACGACCGCATGTTACAGGTCGTGTACGTGCCTTTCTGGATACCGAAAATGTTCGACAGCTGCCCTGGCCAGCACATTCTCCAGATCTCTTACGAACTGAAAACGTCTGGTCAATGGTGGACGAGCAACTGGCTCGTCACAATACGCCAGTCACTACTCTTCATGAACTGTGGTATCGTGTTGAAGCTGCATGGGCAGCTGTACCTATACACGCTATCCCAGCTCTGTTTAACTCAATGCCCTGGCGTACCAAGGCCGTTGTTAGGGCCAGAGGTGGTTGTTCTGGGTACTGATTTCTCAGGATCTATGCACCCAAATTGCGTGAAAATGCAATACATATCAGTTCTAGTATAATATATTTCTCCAATGAATACCCGTTTATCATCTGCATTTCTTCTTGGTGTAGCAATTTTAGTGGCCAGTAGTGTAAATACCCATCATCTGTACTCGAAGGCTTTCCAGTCTGCAAACGGCTGCCATGTATGGAAGTCCATACCAGGGGTGACATGGATTTGCAAGAAACGACCATGAGAATCGAGCTCCACTATCGATGACTCTTGGTCCTGTGTCCACTCCTCTGGAATTAGCGTCATCGAGCTGCTGGGCAGCTTTCAGGCTCCCGTAGCCACGACTGGACTTCTGCACCCGTTTGAGGTGGTGCAGTGGTCCAAGCACCTGAGACTGTGCAGGCGAGCTGACATTGTACACCTCTGTTCACAAGGGCAGACACCACCACTGGGGGATGTTTTTCTCTGCAAGTTACACAACAGACGTCACACGTTCTCAATACAGCACAGGCGCCAGCTGGCTGCTGACTGCCCATCCGCTCAGCATGACTGATGTCGATGTTGTCATCACACGTTGAAGAGGCACTGCTACTAGAGAATGAAGCTATAAGTGCTGTACCTTGTTTCCTAATTAAGGGGGTGACTGTGAATGATGTATTCTTGAGCCACTATCGGTCACCATCCAGATAATAACCTACCGCCAGAAACTCTACACTGTACAGTAATTAAATAATTTGCGTTTCGACTTAATACACTGTGATTAGATGGAACATTATGTTGATCATTTGCCATGCAGTACTACAGGAAAGTCAAAACAACCTTTGGTGACATTAAAAGCAACGGTGGTAACATTAAGAGTGCAACGGGAATTCCACTGTTAAATGCAGAGGAGAGAGCAGATAGGTGAAATGAATACATTCAAAGCCTCTATGAGGGTGAAGATTTGTCTGATGTGATAGAAGAAGAAACAGGAGTCGATTTAGAAGAGATAGGGGATCCAGTATTAGAATCGGAATTTAAAAGAGCTTTGGAGGACTTACGGTCAAATAAGGCAGAAGGGATAGATAACATTCCATCAGAATTTCTAAAATCATTGGGGGAAGTGGCAACAAAACGACTATTCAAGTTGCCGTGTAGAATATATGAGTCTGGCGACATACCATCTGACTTTCGGAAAAGCATCATCCACACAATTCCGAAGACGGCAAGAGCTGACAAGTGCGAGAATTATCGCACAATCAGCTTAACAGCTCATGCATCGAAGCTGCTTACAAGAATAATATACAGAAGAATGGAAAAGAAAATTGAGAATGCGCTAGGTGACGATCAGTTTGGCTTTAGGAAAAGTAAAGGGACGAGAGAGGCAATTCTGACGTTACGGCTAATAATGGAAGCAAGGCTAAAGAAAAATCAAGACACTTTCATAGGATTTGTCGACCTGGAAAAAGCGTTCGACAATATAAAATGGTGCAAGCTGTTCGAGATACTGAAAAAAGTAGGGGTAAGCTATAGGGAGAGACGGGTCATATACAATATGTACAACAACCAAGAGGGAATAATAAGAGTGGACGGTCAAGAACGAAGTGCTCGTATTAAGAAGGGTGTAAGACAAGGCTGTAGCCTTTCGCCCCTACTCTTCAATC
Source organism: Schistocerca cancellata (assembly GCF_023864275.1). Lineage (NCBI taxonomy): Eukaryota > Metazoa > Arthropoda > Insecta > Orthoptera > Acrididae > Schistocerca > Schistocerca cancellata. The sequence continues at coordinate 63,733,072 of NC_064637.1, read as the reverse complement.
TGTACATCGAGGAAGCAATGATGGAAATAAAAGAAAGGTTCAGGAGTGGAATTAAAATACAAGGTGAAAGGATATCAATGATACGATTCGCTGATGACATTGCTATCGTGAGTGAAAGTGAAGAAGAATTAAATGATCTGCTGAACGGAATGAACAGTCTAATGAGTACACAGTATGGTTTGAGAGTAAATCGGAGAAAGACGAAGGTAATGAGAAGTAGTAGAAATGAGAACAGCGAGAAACTTAACATCAGGATTGATGGTCACGAAGTCAATGAAGTTAGGGAATTCTGCTACCTAGGCAGTAAAATAATGACGGACGGAGCAAGGAGGACATCAAAAGCAGACTCGCTATGGCAAAAAAGGCATTTCTGGCCAAGAGAAGTCTACTAATATCAAATACCGGCCTTAACTTGAGGAAGAAATTTCTGAGGATGTACGTCTGGAGTACAGCATTGTACGGTAGTGAAACATGGACTGTGCGAAAACCGGAACAGAAGAGAATCGAAGCATTTGAGATGTGGTGCTGTAGACGAATGTTGAAAATTAGGTGGACAGATAAGGTAAGGAATGAGGAGGTTCTACGCAGAATCGGAGAGGAAAGGAATATGTGGAAAACACTGATAAGGAGAAGGGACAGGATGTTAGGACATCTGCTAAGACATGAGGGAATGACTTCCATGGTACTAGAGGGAGCTGTAGAGGGCAAAAACTGTAGAGGAAGACAGAGATTGGAATATGTCAAGCAAATAATTGAGGACGTAGGTTGCAAGTGCTTCTCTGAGATGAAGAGGTTAGCACAGGAAAGGAATTCGTGGCGGGCCGCATCAAACCAGTCAGTAGACTGATGACAAAAAAAAAAAAAAAAAAAATGCTACAGCCATTCTGCATGACGTACATTTCACAAGTCCTTGTAGGGATTCTGGAATATGAATATGTAGCACCAGTTGTCAGTGTGCAGGACACAAAGTTCCTGTAAATTATGGACTGATGGGCACAGAACAGGCACTCCATAGCATCCCAGACATGTACTATTACATTCAGATCAGGGAAATTTGATGATGAAGATATCAACATGAGTTCTCTATCATCCGACTCGAGCTCCATAGCACGACTCTGATATTTTGGCACAGACAGTACCATTGAAGAAGACATCAAGCAGTAGAGGGTGCAGTAATGTCCATGTAGTGCAGAGCTGTCAAGGTGGCATTGATTACTACAACAGATGACACATCATAGTACAGCCCTCACTAACCTCCGCCCGTGACATGGGTTCTTGTGTCAGCCAGCAATTCGGACAAGAAAATCGACCTGGTTTAACAAGAAACATGATCCATTCGGTCAGATGAAACACTTACACTGATCACATTACATTCCAGTCTCAATGATACCGTGCCCTCGGTAAACTGGCAATGCCATTTGGTCGACTTGGGAACAAAAAGCGACTGACATACTACTTTTCCACGTAGTCAGCAAACACATTGAGGCACTTATCATAGCGGTGGACAAGCTCTGAAAGACCTTCGTCGTAAAATTCTGTCGCCTGAGACTTCAGCCAGTGGGTCACGCCCACCTGGAGTTCCGCGCCGTCATCAAAGCTGACATCCAAATGGAAATGGTGCATTGGGTTTAAAAATGGCCGAACCAACATTCATGATGAAGAGATGAGTTGTCTGCTCGCAGATCCCCATTTTCAACAATGTTGAAACACCTGCGCCAACACCAGTACTGCACTCTGCCACCAGATCTGCCACAGATGGCCTCCTATTCTGTTTCACATTGTGGGCAGGCTGCAGACCCCCAAATTCTTTGAGGGATAGTTGACGTTCAACACCTTGTCGCCCACCTACAGTTTCCCCATCCATAACCCGCTTTCCACACAGTCGCAAGATGGCAGAATGAGAACAGCTGACCAGGTTCGCCATTTGCGGGAATGTCGTTCCCAGATGTCAGCCCGGAACAATTTGCCCCTTGTCAAAGCACATAGCCGCGCGGGATTAGCCGAGTGGTCTGAGGCGCTGCAGTCATGGACTGTGCGGCTGGTCCCAGCGGAGGTTCGAGTCCTCCCTCGGGCATGAGTGTGTGTGTTTGTCCTTAGGATAATGTAGGTTAAGTAGTGTGTAAGCTTAGGGACTGATGACCTTAGCAGTTAACCATAAGATTTCACACACATTCGAACATTTTGAACAAAGCACATTATGTCAGTGGGGTTCCCCATCTGTGGCCTTCAGTTCCCCCACAACGACACCAGATGGCACTCAGTGTTGCGGTGGCCACCGGTTGTAATATTTTGGCTCATGAGTGCATCTCGCCACATGAATTCAGCCAGCAGCTATTTAACCGTACACGTAGTAATAATATAGAAAAATAAGTGATGGTACTGTTGTGTATTGGCAAGAGAGCCAACCCACTATGAGAGGAAGCCGAAAGGCACGCGTTTTAGCTCACGCAGGCTGGCGTGAGGTCTGGAACAGGTCAAAAAAGGACGTAGCTGTGGAATACTTAACTTTAATCCATAAATGGTGAACATCGCTCTTGACGGTACATGTTTTACAGCATCAATAGTAACTGGTAATGGCGCCTTGCTAGGTCGTAGCAAATGACATAGCTGAAGGCTATGCTAGCTATCGTCTCGGCAAATGAGAGCGTAATTTGTCAGTGAACCATCGCTAGCAAAGTCGTCTGTACAACTGGGCGAGTGCTAGGAAGTCTCTCTAGACCTGCCGTGTGGCGGCGCTCGGTCTGCAATCACTGATAGTGGCGACACGCGGGTCCGACGTATACTAACGGACCGCGGCCGATTTAAAGGCTACCACCTAGCAAGTGTGGTGTCTGGCGGTGACACCACAGGTACAGTTTGAGAAGTGAAACTTCCTAGCAGATTTAATAGTAATAGTCTCAGCATCATTTATTCCGAAGTATGTCAAACCTGTACAAGAATTACGAGGGACTCTCCGACACGCCAAATTCTACCGTAAATTGTCTAATTAGAATTAACAGCCTTGCTCTGTCGATATTTTTTGTGTAGGCTATTTTTACTTGTAATTCACTGCGTGACATAATTGCGTTTTTAAGATTAACAGATTATTTTGAATGTTTATCCCTTATTTTTCAGTGTTGTTCTTGTGGTTGTTGTTAGCTGTGGAAACCGGCAAGTGTTTCTCGGTTGGAAGCTTACCTCTTCTGTGGAATTCAGCCCGGCCAGCACAGCATTCGTGAAGTTCCAGTAACACATAGTCATTCCTGGGAGCACAAAGTCGAACGAGGTGTTGACGCCGGTGCTTATTTCCCAGGCTGCGCGGTCGATGCCCTGCTGCAGGTGTTCCATGGTTAGGAGGACTCCATTGCCCGAGTTTCCTCCCTGGTACCCGGTGCCCTCGTCCATGGTGGCCAAGTAAGATACCACACCATCGGTAATCAGCTGCTTGGTGGCCGTCCCATTGGCGACGGGGTAGTAGTACAGCTGATCCAGAGGCGGGATGGGCCGCGTCGCGTTCAAGAATGCCCCGTCCAGGTAGGAGACTCCCAGCACTGTGAAGAGAACCAAACAACACTCTGTTCAGTGTATGGCCATCAGCTGGTCGGTGAGCCTCCCTTTGGCAACGGCAAAGTAGTACACATCGACAGAGTATCGGTTTTGTCCCACTGAGGAACGGTGTGCACTAGTGTCCTGCATGACCGAGTAAGCGAGCACAAAATACGAGGTGGGGCGAGCACACCCTGACTGGACAGGCCACCCGCGCTAGTTCTTGTGACCGAGCATAGATGCCGTGACCGAATACGTAGCACATAACTTCAAACACATTACACGTGTCATTATCCGTGTGACACTGCAGCCAGTACGGGCTTCTTATTTGTGGTGTGTCTCTCTCTGTAATCATGCGGCGTGAGGAAGCCAGTGTAGTAAGACGTAAGATTGAAACCAATGTTTACACATTAAAGAAACGGGAAGGTCTAAAAAGCCAAGTGTGGAGTACATTTCTGTTGGTTGTAGATGAAAACATTGCGTCTACTTGGTACGTATCGTGCATAAACTGCTCCACTTTATTGTTTTTTCAGTCGGGAACCACTCATTTAAAGTGTTGAGTGGTACTTAACCAAATAAATTAGTGAAATCAAAGTGAACTAGAAATTAGAATATAAATGAAAGACTTGGTTTAGTTTAGAGAGTTACATACTGGCAAACAGCGGGCAGAACAGCAGAGCAGAAGAGACGATGACCGTGAAGTCAGCAAGTTCCACATATGCGGACGCTGTCGATTCAGCCGTCAGGGCATCGCCCGACCGGCTCACGTGCTTCTCAGTTGTCGCATGTGAGCAAATGCCCTCGCCTACATCCCAAGAGCCAATGACTGACGTTAAGAAGACTCTTCGAGAAGCTTTTCAACGTGACAGAAGAGGCAATGACCGGCTCACGTGTTTCTCAGTCGTCACATGGGATCAAAGGCCCTCGCCTACATTCCAAGAGCCAATGACCGACGTTAAGAAGATTCTTCGAGGAGCTTCTCAACGTGACAGAAGAGGCAATGACCGTAAAGTCGTTCACCTCCAGTAAACTGAAGTGAATAAATACGCGAGACGCAGTGGGCCAGACAGACGGAGACGGAGACGAAGAAGACGAAGGAAGAAGAGAAGAGTAGCAGTAGTTTTCAGTCAGTTTCGGTGCTGAAGACCGTCATGCAAGAAGAGACTGCATCATGCACAGACGCAACAAGTCCGCCGCTGTAATGGAATAGCAAGCAGCAGCCGCGGCGCCAGAAGACAGAAGTTAAAAGGTATTTGAAACCTGATTTTTACGTACCCGGGTGACTCGTGAGGACGGGAAGGAGACGGCCTCACCTCCGCAGTCACCTGTGAGCTGGGATGAAGACCTGACAGCCGAAGACTGGCAAGCGGGAGTCCGTGGTTCGAGTTCGGGACACTGGCCTTCCCCCGCCGCGCCGCTCCGCTGGCCGACGCACAACACACGCGGCCGCTTAGAGAAGAGAAACACTGGGACGCCACATCCAAGGTATCACCATCCGATGCACGACTTCGCTCGCAATAATTAAACGGGCCACCTCGCGCTGCGCGTCTCCAGTCAGCTGGGCGAGACGGCGACACGAGATACACACCGCTACGCGTAATCAGACGCCGCCGCCGCCGCCGCCGCCGCCGCTGCCGCAGCAGAAGACTTCACAAACGACACAGCTGCCGCTCTCCGAACCAGAACATCCCGTAAGATACAGTTGTACAAATCTTCAATAAAAGTTATCTTATGTAAAAATGATGTTTCATTCGACCTCATAGCCGAGCCAAGGAAGAACCCACCCTGCCCACATGTTGTTAAGAGAGAAAAGTTAAGTTATTTAATATTTTCACCCTGACAGAATGCTTTAGAATGCTCATCCTGACAATTGACAGCATCAAAAGAGAAAACCCAGTTACACTGAGTGACAGAAGTGTCACATTTAGTAACACAACTGTTACAAAAGAAACAGAGCTGCAAGAAACCTCACAAAGATCGTTTCTTTGGCCGTCCTTCCGTTATCTTAATATGCTTGAAATAAGTGAAAAACAGGAAATTCTTAACAATGTGCGACAAATGTGTGCTACGTACGCAGGTACAACATTCAATCAATAACATAATCGTTTTTGCATAGTTAGTGGAAAGTGTATTATAGAGAAACGGGAATGTTGTGACTCGTATAATATTTCATTAACGCAAAACATCTCGTTTTTATGGGAACGGGGGTCGGGTTGTTTGCGGGGAGAGACCAAACAGCGAGGTCATCGTTCTCTTACGGGAATGTTTCGATGATTTCCATATCAGTTCTGTATTACTTGTCTCTTTTGTTTATTATCATAGATCCTTCAAGTACTGTGTCATCGCCACGCAGAAAGAGAGCTCGTTTCAAGGAACGGAGGAAGAACAGATCATCCGCGGCAGATGAAGTAGATCTGTACATTTTAATGCACCCCGGAGATGACGATGACATCTTAAAGTGGTGGAGCAGACACGAAACAGATCTGCCAGGTTTGGCTGCAGTTGCAAGACGTATTTTATGTATCCCAGCAACGAGCACACCTAGTGAAAGGTGCTTTAGTAAAGCCGGCATGTTACTAACAAATTGCCGCAGCCAATTAAATCCGGAACGCGTTAGTGATTTACTGCTGATCAACAATAACTATAATTTTGTTTCTTTTGCAAACAATTGAAACGTATGACAAGTTACGTCTGTAAATGTTTAATGTTCTTTGTATGCTTTCTTTATGAAGACGGTTGTCTTCTAGATTACAGGGAAAGCACTTATTTAATGTTTCCTATAAATGAAAGGAAAAATATCTCTTTTGTCTGGAAATGAGACTCGTCTTCTATCCGCGATTGTATTGAAATATCATTTTACTTTCCAGGTGCCTTATGAAGTTAGCTGTGTCACGTACCCGTTCTTGGAAATGTTACTTTTGTATTAAAAGAGAGAGAGAGAGAGAGAGAGAGAGAGAGAGAGAGAGAGAGAGAGAGAGAGAGAGAGAGAGAGAGGCGTTGGATTTGTCCAGTACAGAGCAGGGAGGTGAGACGTCAGCGGTGACCGGTCATGCTCGGTTATCCGCGTGTCCGGAATCCGGACAACAGACGTGGGGCGAGTACGTGACCGAGCCGAGTGGTGTGGGGCCGGACACGAGCTGCTCGGTCCCCCCGTCAACAGGCGAGCCCTGACCGGTCAAACACTGAGCGTTCCAGCGCTGCAGTGAGCACAAAGTGCAGACATGCAACACTGTTCGCTCGACGAAGGATCCGTACCCAAAGACTGGAAAGTTGCACAGGTCACACCAATATTCAAGAAAGGTAGTAGGAGTAATACACTAAATTACAAGCCCATATCGTTAACGTCGATATGCAGCAGGATTATAGAACATATATTGTGTTCGAACATTATGAATTACCTCGAAGCAAACTGTCTATTAACACACAGTCAACATGGGTTTAGAAAACATCGTTCTTGTGGAACACAACTAGCTCTTTATTCACATGAAGTCCTGAGCGCTATTGACAAGGGATTTCAGATCGATTCCGTATTTCTGGATTTCCGGAAGGCTTTTGACACTGTACCACACAAGCGGCTCTTAGTGAAAATGCGTGATTATGGAATATCGTCTCAGTTATGTGACTGGATTTGCGATTTCCTGTCAGAAAGGTTACAGTTCGTAGTAATTGACGGAAAGTCATCGAGTATAACAGAAGTGATTTCTGGCCTTCCCATAGGTAGTGTTATAGGCCCTTTGCTGTGCCTTATCTATATAAACGATTTGGCAGACAATCTGAGCAGCCGTCTTCGTTTGTTTGCGGATGACGCTGTTCTTTATCGACTAATAGAGCCATCAGAAGATCAAAACAAACTGCAAAACGATTTAGAAAAAATATCTGAATGGTGCGAAAAGTGGCAGTTGACCCTAAATAACGAAAAGTGTGAGCTCATCCACATGCTAAAAGGAACTCAATAAACTTCGGTTACACGATAAATCAGTTAATCTAAAAGCCGTAAATTCGACTAAATACCTAGGTATTACAATTACGAACAACTTAAATTGGAAAGAACACATAGAAAATGTTGTGAGGAAGGCTAACCAAAGGCATTCGCATTCGGAGGAGAAAGATGGTGATTGGAATTTCGTGAGAAGATTCCATCGCAACAAAAAACGCCTTTCTTGTAATGATTTCCAGCCCAAATCCTGTATCATTTCAGTGACACTTTCTCCCATATTTCGCTATAATACAAAACCCCCAACAACATAAGTTTCTCATATCATGTGCATTGTGCTGCCACCTATTGCCAGGCACTCCGTATCAGCGACCTCAGTAGTCACTAGACACCGTGAGAGAGCAGAACGGGGCGCTCCGCGGAACTCAGACTTCGAACATGGTCAGGTGAATGGGTGTCACCTGTGTCACACGTCTGTACGTGAGATTTCCACGCTCCTAAACATCCCTAGGTCCACTGCTTCCGATGTGATAGTGAAGTGGAAACGTGAAGAAAAATGTACAGCACAAAAGCGTACAGGCCGACCTCGTCTCTTGATTGACAGAGACCGCCGACAGTTGAAGAAGGTCGTAATGTACAATAGGCAGATATCTATCCAGACCATCACGCAGGAGTTCCAAACTGCATAACGATCCACTGCAAGTACTACGACAGTTAGGCGGGAGGTGAGAAAACTTGGATTTCGTGGTCGAGCGGCTGCTCAAAAGCCACACGTCACGGCGGTAAATGCCAAACGACGTCTCGCTTCGTGTAAGGAGCGTAAACATTGGACGATTGAACAGTGGAAAAACGTTGTGTGGAGTGACGAATCACGATTCTCGAACTATTCGTCTCCACTTTGTAGGCTCAATAGCTGATAATGTAGGTGTCAAGATTGGCAGGTTACTGAAAAAATGCAGCCTCTATCCGCCAGAGACTGCGGCGTCTCATCCTCTAATATTCCCAAGTGTCTGTGATCCATGCCAAATATGGCTAAGATTAAAGAGTACACAAAAGGTGTAGACAGCGCACCAACTAGCCCACAATAGCCTAGTTACAAAGATTCAGTAACCAGTATTAAATGTGTGTGTGGTTTGAGGTTTTCGGGCGCTAAACAGCGTGGTCATCAGCGTCCAACCAGTATTAAATGAGGAATCTGGAAATATGCATGGTGATCAAAAAGTTGCGTACATCAAAAAGCATTTCATGCACGAGGATGGTATGGTAATCCTGCTAAAAAGGAAGGAAAAATGTTTTTTTCTTAGACACCTCACCAAACTTCTCGAAATACTCTCCTTCGAGGGGTGTACACTTGGTCCAGGTATTCTCCAGCATTCTCAACAAATCGGAAAGATAAGGTCTGTCAGACTGCAAAATACTGATTGACTGCAATTAGCACTCCTTCCTTTGATAAATATTTCTTCCCAGCAAATCAAAGTTTCAAGTTAGCTGAAAAAATGGTCTTCACCTCCTTCGGCGCACTTTAGACAGACTTTGCCCATTGTTCTGACCAGCAGTCAAAAATCGGCGCAGAAAGTCTTTCGGATTGGGATTAAACATCGCCAGAAATTGTGGTGAAATTTTGTGCTGCAAGTGCTTTTGGTCGACTGTGAGCAATCGCGGTACCCACCTCACACACAGCTTCTTCATAGACATTTCTCCGTGCAGGATATTATGGATTCGCTACGTTGAGATACCTACAGTCTCGGCAACCCACGAAGTTTTTTCGGCAATCTTGGATCGCCGTATCATGGAGTTTGGCAATGTCTTCCCGTGTCACGACTTCAATGGGATGTCCGGAGCGCACTTCGGCTTCTCTGCTTGTCCGACCACGTATAAATTCATTAATCCAAACGTAGATCGTCTTCGATGATGATACAGACTCTGTGTAATCTTCATCCAATTCAGAAAGGAGGAATACGGCTGGTGTAGTCTGTAGTTCAATCACGCAGCACCTATTACACGGAGAGTCCTACAGCCAATCAGTTCGTCATTCCACCAGGAAGGGGCTACGGTTGTCTGTAGTTCAACCATGCGAGACGGGAAATAACGCTGTTCGATCGCTTTCGCATTGTTACTTTGTGCCAGGAAGGCCTCTCAACAAGGGAAGCGTCCAGGCTTCTCGGAGTGAACCAAAGCGATGCTGTTCGGACATGGAGGAGATACAGAGAGACAAGGTCGATGACATGCCTCGCTCAGGCTTCCCAAGGGCTATTACTGCAGTGGATGACCGCTCCCTACGGATTATGGCTCGGAGGAAACGTCACAGCAATGCCACTATGTTGAATAATGCTTTTCGTGCAGCCACAGGACGTCGTGTTACGACTCAAACTGTGCGCCATAGGCTGCATGATCCGCAGCTTCATTCCCTACTTCCACGGCGAGGTCCATCTTTGCAACGCCGACACCATGCAGCGCGGTATAGATGGGCCAAACAACATGCCGAATGGACCGCTCAGGATTGGCATCACGTTTTCACCGATGAGTGTCGCATACGCCTTCAAGCAGACAATCGTCGGAGACGCATTTGGAGGCAACCCAGTCAGGCTGAACGCCTTAGACCCAGTCCAGCAAGTGCAGCAAGGTGGAGGTTCCCTGATGTTTTGGGGTGGCATTATGTGGGGCCGACGTACGCTGCTAGTGGTTATTTAAGGCGCCCTAAGGACTTGGAAGAGCAGTTGAACGGAATGGATGGTGTCTTGAAGGGAGGATATAAGATGAACATCAACAAAAGCAAAACGAGGATAATGGAATGTAGTCGAATTAAGTCGGGTGATGCTGAGGGTATTAGATTAGGAAATGAGACACTTAAAGTAGTAAAGGAGTTTTGCTATTTGGGGAGCAAAATAACTGATGATGGACGAAGTAGAGAGGATATAAAATGTAGACTGGCAATGGCAAGGAAAGCGTTTCTGAAGAAGAGAAATTTGTTAACATCGAGTATAGATTTAAGTGTCAGGAAGTCATTTCTGAAAGTATTTGTATGGAGTGTAGCCATGTATGGAAGTGAAACATGGACGGTAAATAGTTTGGACAAGAAGAGAATAGAAGCTTTTGAAATTTGGTGCTACAGAAGAATGCTGAAGATTAGATGGGTAGATCACATAACTAATGAGGAAGTATTGAATAGGATTGGGGAGAAGAGAAGTTTGTGGCACAACTTGACCAGAAGAAGGGATCGGTTGGTAGGACATGTTCTGAGGCATCAAGGGATCACCAATTTAGCATTGGAGGGCAGCGTGGAGGGTAAAAATCGTAGAGGGAGACCAAGAGATGAATACACTAAGCAGATTCAGAAGGATGTAGGTTGCAGTAGGTACTGGGAGATGAAGAAGCTTGCACAGGATAGAGTAGCATGGAGAGCTGCATCAAACCAGTCTCAGGACTGAAGACCACAACAACAACAACAACAACAAACGGCTGTACGATACGTGAATGCCATCCACATTGGCAGCATACTGGCGAGTCATTCTTCTTCACGGACGACAATTCTCGCCCCCCACCGTGCACGTCTTGTGAATGACTCGCTACAGGATAACGACAACGCTCGACTAGAGTGGCCTGCACATTCTCCAGACATGCACCCTATCGAAGATGCCTGGGATTGATTGAAAAGGGCTGTTTATGGACGAAGTGAACCACCAACCACTCTGAGGGATCTACGCAAAATCGCCGTTGAGGAGTGGCACAATCTGCACCAACAATAGATTGATGAACTTGTGGATAGTATGCCACGACGAATACAGGCATGCATCAATGCAAGAGGACGTGCTACTGGGTATTAGAAGTACCGGTGTGTACAGCAATATGGACCACCACATCTGAAGGTTGTGGTAAAACATGTAATGTGTGGTTTTCATGAGCAATAAAAAGAGCGGAAATAATTATTACGTTGATGTCTATTCCAAATTTTCTGTACAGGTTCCCGAAAACTTTTTCTGGTGTGTGTAGTATAAAATCCATTACTGAACAGAGTTGCAAGAACCAATATTAAATGAGGAATACACAACAGCTCTCTACGAGGGGGTGAGATACTTACAGGACGTACTGAGGCATTCAAACAGACATTCTTCCGGCGCTATAAACGCGAATGGACCTGGAAGGAATCCTTTTACGAGGCGAGGTGTGAAGTTCGGTCTGATATGCAGTGGTATGCAGACTGTGTATGTAACGCGTAGATGTGGATGTTTGTTCCTCCCACTCCATGACACAAAAATTGACCACTTGAGTTTATGACTCGCGCACTGAGGCCTCTGTACAAACTTAACTACGAATAGAGACAGGTCATACATTCCGGGAAAAGACTAGCTTTGCCTGTTATCGACACTGACACTGGCCAGATATCAGTCCTGGGGATTCCGAGACTTTCTAACATGTTTTACATTCTACTTACAAGTCGAATAACAAATGACAAGATAAATATCTTTTTTCGTGTGATATACACTACTGGCCATTAAAATTGCTACATCACGGAGATAACGTGCCACAGACGCGAAATTTAACCGACAGGAAGAAGATGCTGTGATATGCAAATGATTAGCTTTTCAGAGCATTCATACAATGTTGGCGTGCTGACATGAGGAAAGTTTCCAACCGATTTCTCATATACAAACAGCAGTTGACCGGCGTTGCCTCGTGAAACGTTGTTGTGATGCCTCGTGTAAGGAGGAGAAATGCGTACCATCACGTTTCCGACTTTGATAAAGGTCGGATTGTAGCCTATCGCGATTGCAGTTTATCGTATCGCGACATTGCATGTAGCGTTGGTGAGATCCAATGACTGTTAGCGGAATATGGAATCGGTGGGTTCAGGAGGGTAATACGGAACGCCGTGCTGGATCCCAACGGCCTCGTATCACTAGCAGTCGACATGACAGGCATCTTATCCGCATGGCTGTAACGGATCGTGCAGCCACATCTCGATCCCTGAGTCAACAAATGGGGACGTTTGAAAGACAATAACCATCTGCACGAACAGTTCGACGACGTTTGCAGCAGCACGGACTATCAGCTCGGAGACCGTGGCTGCGGTTACCCTTGACGCTGCGTCACAGACAGGAGCACCTGCGATGGTGTACTCGACGACGAACCTGGGCGCACGAATGGCAAAACGGCATTTTTTCGGACGAACCGAGGTTCTGTTTACAGCGTCATGATGGTCGCATCCGTGTTTGGCGACATCGCTGTGAACGCACATTGGAAGCGTGTATTCGTCATCGCCATACTGGCGTATCACCCGGCGTGATGGGATGGGGTGCCATTGGTTACACGTCTCGGTCACCTCTTGTTGGCATTGACGGCACTTTGAACAGTGGACGTTACATTTCAGATGTGTTACGACCCGTGGCTCTACCCTTCATTCGATCCCTGCGAAACCCTACATGTCAGCAGGATAATGCACTACCGCATGTTGTAGGTCCTGTACGGGCCTTTCTGGATACAGAAAATGTTCGACTGCTGCCCTGGCCAGTACATTCTCCAGATCTCTCACCAATTGAAAACGTCTGGTCAATGGTGGCCGAGCAACTGGCTCGTGACAATACGCCAGTCACTATTCTTGATAAACTGTGGTATCGTGTTGAAGCTGCATGGGCAGCTGTACTTGTACACGCTATCCCAGCTCTGTTTGACTCAATGCCCAGGCGTATCAAGGCCGTTACTACGGCCAGAGGTGGTTGTTCTGGGTACTGATTTCTCAGGATCTATGCACCCAAATTGTGTGAAAATGTAATCACATGTCAGTTGTAGTATAATATATTTGTCCAATGAATACCCGTTTATCATCTGCATTTCTTCTTGGTGTAGCAATTTTAATGGCCAGTAGTGTAATTACAAATTAAGAGGTTTTTCCTTTACTTGTACAGTGAAACCTTTCTTCTTGCCAAATGTCACGATTCTACGTCGGAGGAAGTACCCTACATGTTGTGGTCAGTGAGTGTGCGAGTATCAAAGTATGAGGCGTAAATGCCTGCATTGCAACGGACCGTAGGCTTCAATACGTGACACAAATGTCAACTTGAGACGTCTACTCGTGCCTGCGAAAAAGGTTTCCGAACAACCGGACCGACCGGCAGACAATAATAGAGTAATCTTGTTTTTAGTGAAGGAGGTACAGAACCCTAAAAATGCAGCCCAGCTGCGATCTGTCAGACGTACCTGGGGAAGCGATGAAGCAGGCGAGCGCCACCAAGACTGGCACCGCGGTTTCCATGCTGAGGCTGCGAGCTTGCAACTGTGACATCCACCGGACTTCGCATCCCCCATATATACGTATTTGCCAGCAGGCCTGTCAAACGGGATGAGTTCGAAGTCTCCTCTGATTACGCCTGAGGACGAGAATAACGTTACTAAATGTGGAATTATACCACTTGAGAGTTACGAGTTGTTACCTCTGATCAACAAAAATCAAATCGTTAATTGGAGAATTATCATTTACCTGTACCTCAGAATCTGTATAGGGTCTAAAGATCAGAGCCTCTCGGGCAAGAGGGAATCACCGGCAGTGTGATGATATCAGCCGGCGGCAGGACCTGAAGTGCCCACATCTGCTTCATCACCGCCAACTTCCTTGTCCAGTGGCACTGAATGTGTACGCCGGTAGATTCGGTATTCTTTCACAGAACATGACAGTAATACTAAATACGAAGTATTTTCCTAATTTTAACGTATATTTGCTTATGAACCAATTCCGGCTTCTTAGACCATCGTCAAGTGATAGGTGTATTGGTTAGCACACTGGACTCGCATTCGGGAGGACGACGGTTCAACCCCGCGTCCGGCCATCCTGATTTAGGTTTTCCGTCATTTCCCCAAATCGCTCCAGGCAAATGCCGGGATGGTTCCTTTGAAAGGGCAAGGCCGACTTCCTTCCCCGTCCTTCCCTAATCCGATGAGACCTCGCTGTTTGGTCTCTTTCCCCAAAGAACCCAACCCCAACCCCAACCCCCCCCCCCCCCCCAAGTGATAACAGAACGTCCCAAACACAGATAAAATGTCGTGCGACTTACAGAGATATTAATTGTACAGGAAATACACTTTTGCTCTTTTTGTGTCTTCCAAGGAGGTGTAAAACAAGGGGAAATGGCGCTACAGACTTTATGAAAACGTGATGTCATTTTCACGTCACACACAATATCGACGACCAAAGAAACGACTTTCGTTAGCGTTCGATACGAGCCTCTCACAAGACTGCGTGCACGCTCATCGGAGATTTACGAAAACACGTCGTTGTCGATAAGACTTATTATAATTACTGTTATAAACGTCGCATAGTGACAGTTAATTCTTTAACTAGTGTGATATTTACCTGTGCTGAAATTTGCGAGGATAGCTTGTAACCTCCTAAAAGTGTAACCTACCAACAGTAAAAAATATAATTACATATACACTCCTGGAAATTGAAATAAGAACACCGTGAATTCATTGTCCCAGGAAGAGGAAACTTTATTGACACATTCCTGGGGTCAGATACATCACATGATCACACTGACAGAACCACAGGCACATAGACACAGGCAACAGAGCATGCACAATGTCGGCACTAGTACAGTGTATATCCACCTTTCGCAGCAATGCAGGCTGCTATTCTCCCATGGAGACGATCGTAGAGATGCTGGATGTAGTCCTGTGGAACGGCTTGCCATGCCATTTCCACCTGGCGCCTCAGTTGGACCAGCGTTCGTGCTGGACGTGCAGACCGCGTGAGACGACGCTTCATCCAGTCCCAAACATGCTCAATGGGGGACAGATCCGGAGATCTTGCTGGCCAGGGTAGTTGACTTACACCTTCTAGAGCACGTTGGGTGGCACGGGATACATGCGGACGTGCATTGTCCTGTTGGAACAGCAAGTTCCCTTGCCGGTCTAGGAATGGTAGAACGATGGGTTCGATGACGGTTTGGATGTACCGTGCACTATTCAGTGTCCCCTCGACGATCACCAGTGGTGTACGGCCAGTGTAGGAGATCGCTCTCCACACCACGATGCCGGGTGTTGGCCCTGTGTGCCTCGGTCGTATGCAGTCCTGATTGTGGCGCTCACCTGCACGGCGCCAAACACGCATACGACCATCATTGGCACCAAGGCAGAAGCGACTCTCATCGCTGAAGACGACACGTCTCCATTCGTCCCTCCATTCACGCCTGTCGCGACACCACTGGAGGCGGGCTGCACGATGTTGGGGCGTGAGCGGAAGACGGCCTAACGGTGTGCGGGACCGTAGCCCAGCTTCATGGAGACGGTTGCGAATGGTCCTCGCCGATACCCCAGGAGCAACAGTGTCCCTAATTTGCTGGGAAGTGGCGGTGCGGTCCCCTACGGCACTGCGTAGGATCCTACGGTCTTGGCGTGCATCCGTGCGTCGCTGCGGTCCGGTCCCAGGTCGACGGGCACGTGCACCTTCCGCCGACCACTGGCGACAACATCGATGTACTGTGGAGACCTCACGCCCCACGTGTTGAGCAATTCGGCGGTACGTCCACCCGGCCTCCCGCATGCCCACTATACGCCCTCGCTCAAAGTCCGTCAACTGCACATACGGTTCACGTCCACGCTGTCGCGGCATGCTACCAGTGTTAAAGACTGCGATGGAGCTCCGTATGCCACGGCAAACTGGCTGACACTGACGGCAGCGGTGCACAAATGGTGCGCAGCTAGCGCCATTCGACGGCCAACACCGCGGTTCCTGGTGTGTCCGCTGTGCCGTGCGTGTGATCATTGCTTGTACAGCCCTCTCGCAGTGTCCGGAGCAAGTATGGTGGGTCTGACACACCGGTGTCAATGTGTTCTTTTTTCCATTTCCAGGAGTGTAGCATTCACATTCGGTGTAACATCCCAACAGATAAATTTCATAACCTACCAATAATAAAAATATGTAAAGCATTGACATTTAGTTTAACCTCCCAACAGTTAAAATATAATAACCTCCCAACAGTTAAAATTTAATAACCTCCCAATATATAAAATATAATAACCCACGAACAGATAAATTCCGTAACCTACCAGTAAATAATGTGACTAACCTCGTAATAAAAATTGTGGCTCACTTACAACCTTTCAATAATTGACTGTGAATTTAAACTGATAAATTTGTACATCAGCAGTGCTGCGTCATGGCCCTGAAAGATCATACTGAATAAATTGAAAATTCTTACCTCAATAAGGTCGCCGGATAACGCGTATATATCTGCTCCTATAAGAAATTTTTCTGGCACAGCCCAGTGCAATGCTGGCCGATAGATTTGTCATGTATAAAAAGAAACAACTGATTTTTCTTTACAATAATCGGTATGACCATGGATTGGAGAAATCAGTAAATTCTTTAACTGAGATGAATGATTGTCAAAAGTTAATTTTTATAAGAAAGATTATTATTAAGAGATTAAAAAAAACATTTACATGGGACTTGATATAACAATACTACATCTGCGCGAGGCTGCTTTTACCTTACACTACATCGCTCAGGCACCGCCATCGTTCCCCACGACTGGCCCAGCCAACTCGATACACACGACTGCAAGCTACAACCAACTCCTACTGCCACACAGTTCCTACTCCAGCCAACACTGCTCTCTGGTCTGAGATTCTCTTATGGCTTACATATCACAGGCAGCGCGTGAGCAATCCATCGAAATTACATATGCTCGAGTGCGCTAGCAACAAATTCCTTAATCATGAACCTCTTACAAGTTCTTTATATCTGTCAGCGAGGGTGACATTTCATTGCGCGACTACTATAAGTCTTAATCACGTGCACTTAAATGGCCGAGATTTTGTTAAGCAGTTCGGCAAATTTTGAGCTACTTGTGAAACCTTCCACGCAGATTGAGGCTGTAAATTGGACTCCATCTCAGAAACATGTGGATTTAGGTTCGGCATTCTCGGCTCGGCGTCACTGCCGCCATCGACATCAAATTCGACATTTTCGTCACTTACCGACGCGATTTTCACTGTTTTTCCAATTTCAGGCATGCTACACCGTACGAAATAAATTTAAAATTAATTATTTTAAATACACTATTAGTGGTTCGTTTTCTTTGTGGGCTGGAAAGCTAATCCACAGGCAATAACATGAGATGGTCACTCTGAATTAAAACAGTACACTGACAACGCTTTCCATCTAGCGTTCCCGCTGCGCTGAAGTGGTCAATTTAATCACGATTAGGTGAATACCGGGCTGGTCCCCACGTTCCGCCTCAGTTACACCCCTCACAGACATCTGAAACACGTTTGCACTATTACATGGATTACACTGGACGCAGACAGTTGGGGTAGACACATTCCATCCCGGGGAGGGGGGGGCGGGGTTACTGGGTGGCGACAGGAAGGTCATCCGGCCAGCCCTTAACATGAACACGCCAGATCCGGTTAACCATAACAGCAGATCCCGCCAGTCGGGATAAATGCTGGGAAAGAGAGAGTCCCATTTGGTGTCAGTCCCACAAACTTGATCAACATCATAACATGGAACGTGCAGATGTTTTGTAACGAATCTCCTTTCTCTATTGACCATATACCGGGGTGGCAGAAGTCGCAGGATACCTTCTACTATCGTGTTGGAAATCATTTTGCCCAGCGTAGTGGAACAGCTCCACATGGGATGGACCCAACAACTCATAATCGCGAAAGTATTGCCAGTACAGGATTTTGTGCACCAATTGACCTCTCCATTATACTCCATCAATCTTCTATGGGATTCAAGTCAGGTGATCTGGGTGACCAAATCATACGCTCGAACTGTCCAGAATGTTCTTCGAATCAATCAAGAACAACTGTGGCCTGATGACATGACACACTGTCATCAATAAAAATTCCGTCGTTGTTTGTGTCATGCAGTCCATGATTGGCTGCAGATGGTCTCCAAATAGCCGAACATAATTTCCGGTCAATGATCAGTTCTGTTGGACCATAGGACCCAAACCAATTCATGTAAACACAGCCACGACATGAGGTACAGGAATGGCTTCGGATGGTCTCCATGTAGCCGAACAAACATTTCCCGTCAATGATCAGTTCTGTTGGACCAGAGGACCCACTCCAATTCATGTAAACACAACCGCGACATGAAGTCCATAAATGGCTGCAGATGGTCTCCAAGTAGCCGAACATAACCATTTCCTGTCAATGATCAGTTCAGTTGGACCAGGTGACCCACTCCAATTCATGTAAACACAGCCATAACATTAAATCCATGAATGACTGCAGATGGTCTCCAAGCAGCCGAACATAACCATTTCCTGTCAATGATCAGTTCAGCTGGACCAGGTGACGCACTCCAATCCATATAAACACAGCCATAACATGAAGTCCATGAATGACTGCAGATGGTCTCCAAGTAGCCGAACCTAACCATTTCCTGTCAATGATCAGTTCAGTTGGACCAGATGACTCCACCCCAATTCATGTAAACACAGCCCACACCATTATGAAGTCACCACCAGCTTGCACAGTGTCTTGTTGGCAAATTGCGTCCATGGCTTTGTGAGGTCTGAGTCACACTCGAATCCTACAATCAGCTCGTACCAACTGAAATGTGGACTCATCTGACCAGGCCACTGTTTTCCAGTTGTCTAGGGCCAACTGATATGGTCACAAGCCAAGGAAAGGCGCAGAAGACGATGTCGTGCTGTTAGCAAAGAACTCGCATCGGTCATCTGCTGACATAGCAGTTTAACATCAAATTTTGCCACACTGTCCTAACGGATGCATTCATCGTACGTCACACATTGATTTCTGCGGTTATTTTACGTAGTGTTGTTTGTCAGCACCGACAACTCTATGTAAACGCCGCTGCTCACAGTCGTTAAGTGAAGGCCTTCGGCCACTACGTTGGCCGTGGTGAGACCTAATGCCCGAAGTTTGTTGTTGTCGGCACACTCTTGACACGTGGATCGCAAATTATTGAATTCCCTAACGATTTTCAAAATGGAATTTCCATGTGTGTAGCTCGAACCGCCATTCCGCCTTCAGAGTCTGTTAATTTCCGTCGTGCTTCAGCAATCACGTAGGAAACCGTTTCACATAAATCACCTGAATACAAGTAAAAGATCGCCAATGCAGTTGCCTCTAATACACTGTATACGCAATACTGCATCCATCTGCGTGTGTGTGTGTGTGTGTGTGTGTGTGTGTGTGTGTGTGTGTGTGTGTGTGTGTGTGTGTCGCTATTCCGTGACTTCTTGTCACTTCAGTGTACTTTTGCATTATCCTCACGATGAACCCAAATCTACTACCTGCTTTTATATATATATATATATATATATATATATATATATATATATACCTGAAATAAATCTGAAGTTACTATTAATCTTGCTGCCAGGTCAGTAACATACGATAGAGATGGCTATTTCCTAAACATCTGTAAGTGGTAGAAATTAAGAATCTGGTTTCCGAATTTTTACCAGTGGGTGCGTAAATTGTACCAACCTTATATCCCTCACCTTAAAGATATGTACTACTAACTCAATGTATAAGAAAATGTTCGATAATTTAGTTCTTATACCTTCTTATACCAGAGGTTGTAGAGAGTTTCAGGGAGAACATTAGGGAACGATTGACAGGAATGGGGGAAAGTCAGTAGAAGAAGAATGGGTAGCTTTGAGGAATGAAACAGTGAAGGAAGCAGACGATCAAGTATGTAAAGAGACTAGGGCTAGTAGAAATCCTTGGGTAACAGAAGAAATATTGAATTTAATTGATCAAAAGAGAAAATATAAAAATGCAGTAAATGAAGCAGACAAGAAGGAATACAAACGTCTCAAAAATGAGTTCGAGAGGAAATGCAAAATGGCTAAGCAGGGATGGCTAAAGGACAAATGTAAGGATGTAGAGGCATATATCTCTAGGGGTAAGATAGATACTGCCTACAGGAAAATTAAAGAGACCTTTGGAGACAAGAGAACCACTTGTGTGAAATTCAAGAGCCCAGATGTAAACCCAGTTCTAGGCAAAGAAGGGAAAGCAGAAAGGTGGAGGGAGTATATAGAGGGTCTATACAAGGGCGATGTACTTGAGGACAATATTATGGAAAAGGAAGAGGATGTAGATGAAATGTGAGATATGATACTGCGTGAAGAGTTGGACAGAGCACTGAAAGACCTGAGTCGAAACAAGGCCCCCGGAGTTGACAACATTCCATTAGAACTACTGACGGCCTTGGGAGAACCAGGCCTAACACGACTCTACCATCTGGCGAACCAGATGTATAAGACAGGCGAAATACCTACAGACTTCAAGAAGAATGTAGTTATTCCAATTCCAAATAAAGGAGTTGCTGACAGGTGTGAACATCACCAAACTATAATAAGTCACAGTTGCACAATACTAACGCGAATAGTTTACAGACGAATGGAAAAACTGGTAGATGCCGACCTCGTGGAAGATCAGTTTGGATTCCATAGAAATGCTGGAATACGTGAGGCAATACTGACCCTACGGCTTATCTTAGAAGATAGATAAATGAAAGGTAAACCTACATTTCTAGCGTCTGTAGACTTAGAGAAAGCTTTTGACAAAGTTGACTGGAATAATCTCCTCCAAGTTCTGAAGGTGGCAGGGGTAAATACAGGGAGCGAAAGGCTATTTACAATTTGTACATAAACCAGATGGCAGTTATAAGAGTCGAGGAGCATGAAAGGGAAGCAGTGGTTGGGAAGGGAATGAGAGAGAGTTGTAGCGTCTCCCCGGTGTTGCTCAATCTGTATATTGAACAAGCAGTAAAGGAAACAAAAGAAACAGTCGCAGTAGGAATTAAAATCCATGTAGAAGAAATAAAGACATTGAGGTTCGCCGATGACATTGTAATTATGTCAGAGACAGCAAAGGACTTGGAAGAGCAGTTGAATGGAATGGACAGTGTCTTGAAAGGAGGATGTAAGATGAACATCAACAAAAGCAAAACGAGCATAATGGAATGTAGTCGAATTAAGTCGTGTGATGCTGAGGGAATTAGATTAGGAAATGAGACACTTAAAGTAGTAGATGAGTTTTGCTATTTTTCGAGCAAAATAACTGATGACGGTCGAAGTAGAGAGGATATAAAATGTAGACTGGCAATGGTAAGCAGAGCGTTTCTGAAGAAGAGAAATTTGTTAACATCGAGTATAGATTTAAGTGTCAGGAAGTCGTTCCAGGAAGTATTTGTGTGGAGTGTAGCCATGTATGGAAGTGAAACATGGACGATAAATAGTTTAGATAAGAAGAGAACAGAAGCTTTCGAAATGTGGTGCTACAGAAGAATTCTGAAGATTAGATGGGTATATCACATAACTAATGAGAAGGTACTGAATAGAATTGGGGAGAAGAGACGTTTGTGGCACAACTTGACCAGAAGAAGGGATCGGTTGGTAGGACATGTTCTGAGGCATCAAGGGATCACCAATTTAGTATTGGAGGGCAGCGTGGAGGGTAAAAATCGTAGAGGGAGACCAAGAGATGAATACACTGAGCAGATTCAGAAGGATATGGGTTGCAGTAAGTACTGGGAGATAAAGAAGCTTGCTCAGGATAGAGTAGCATGGAGAGCTGAATCAAACCAGTCTCTGGACTGAAGACCACAACAACAACAACCTTTATTAGCAGGCAATACAATGTAACTTCTTTACTACTTTATCCACTCCTCCACAGTTTCCATGAACCCGTATTTTGCATTTTTTTTTTTTTTGGTTGGGTTTAAGGGCGCTCAACTGCTGAGGTCATTAGCGCCCAGTCACTGTTGTTTGAGCACATGGAATCTGGTAAAACTCAAGGGGATGGAGGGGACACCAGAAGGACCCGACAAAGATGCAGACAAAATAAGTAAAAAGATTAAATGTCCTTGGACAAGCCAGTTAAAGTTATAAAACGCAGAATACGAGCAGCTGCTCGAGCGTCATCAGCTAAAACATCCGGTAAAGTAGATGGCAGGGACAGGACAACACGAAATTGACTAAAGCGGGGACACGACAATAAAACATGGCGCACTGTTAATGCCTGACCACAAGGGCACTGCGGGGCTGGGTCACCGGAGAGCAGGTAGCGGTGGCTAAACCGGCAATGCCCAATCCGCAACCTGGTCAGAAGGACCTCCTCGCGCCGAGATGGTCGGGAGGATGTTGTCCAAGCAGTTGGTAGCGGTTTTACTGCCCGGAGCTTGTTTCCTTGGAGGGATGACCAAGCATCCCACCACAACGACACAAGCCTCTTACATACATCCCCACGAACGTCGGATGACGGGACACAATGGGAGGCTGGCCGAGGCAGGAGGACTGCAGCCCTGGCTGCAGCATCCGCAGCCTCATTCCCAGGCACTCCCACATGTCCGGGAACCCACAGAAAGCTGACAGAACCACCATTATCAGCCAAAGAATGGAGGGACTGCTGTATCCGTTGTATCAAGGGATGGACCGGATAGGGAGCTCCAAGGCTCTGAAGAGCACTGAGTGAGTCAGAGCACAGTACATATGATGAATGGTGGTGGCGGCGGGCATACTGAACGGCCTGATGGAGAGCAAAAAGCTCGGCCGTAAAGCTGGAACACTGGTCGAGGAGCCTGTATTTAAATGTGGCGGCCCCGACGACAAAGGCACAGCCGACACCATCGTCAGTTTTGGAGCCATCGGTGTAAATAAAGGTGTGACCGGCAAGTCGAGCACGAAGTTCGGCAAACCGTGAGCAATACATTGCAGCCGGAGTACCATCCTTCGGGAGTGAGCTGAGGTCGAGATAAATATGAACCGGAGCCTGGAGCCAAGGTGGTGTCGGGCTCTCACCCTCTCTGAAGGTGGTAGGGAGGGCAAAATCCAATTGTCGAAGCAGGCGACGGAAGCGGACTCCGGGGGGCAGCAGGGCAGACACATACAACCCGTACTGACGGTCGAGAGAATCGGCGAAGAAGGACTTGTAAGTGGGGTGGTCGGGCATAGACGACAGCCGGCAGGCATACCGACACAGCAGTACGTCGCGCCGGTAGGTCAACGGTAACTCGGCAGCTTCAGCATAAAGACTCTCGACAGGACTAGTGTAGAAGGCTCCGGTCGCAAGACGTAACCCCCGATGGTGGATGGAGTTGAGCCGGCGTAAGAGGGACGGCCGAGCGGACGAGTAGACGAAGCTCCCATAATCCAGCTTCGATCGGACTATGGACCGATACAAGCGAAGCAGGACAGTGCGATCCGCTCCCCAAGATGAACCGCTAAGAACTCTGAGGACATTAAGGGAACGTGTACAACGGGCCGCCAAATAAGAGACGTGTGGAGACCAACACAGTTTCCTGTCCAACGTGAGCCCTAGAAACTTAGTTGTGTCCACGAATCGGAGAACAACGGGACCGAGATGTAAGGATGGCGGAAGGAACGCTTTATATCGCCAAAAGTTGATACAAACCGTCTTTTCTTCGGAGAACCGGAAGCCATTTGCCACGCTCCATGAGTAGAGGCTGTCTAGACAACGCTGAAGGCAGCGCTCCAGGAGGCATGTTCTCTGGGCACTGCAGTAGATCGCGAAGTCATCGACAAAGAGAGAGCCTGAGACATTAGGTGGAATGCAATCCATAATGGGATTGATCGCGATGGCAAAAAGGGCTACGCTCAAGACGGAGCCCTGAGGCACTCCGTTCTCCTGGAGGAAGACGTCGGACAATACGGAGCCCACACGTACCCTAAACTTTCGTTCCGTTAAAAAGGAATCAATAAAAAGGGGCAGGCGACCGCGTAGGCCCCACCTGTGCATAGTGCGGAGGATACCTCCTCTCCAACAGGTGTCATAAGCCTTCTCCAAGTCGAAGAACACGGCTACCGTTTGGCGCCTTCGCAAAAAGTTGTTCATGATGAATGTCGACAAGGTCACGAGGTGGTCAACAGCGGAGCGGCGGCGACGAAAGCCACATTGGACATTAGTAAGGAGCCGTCGAGATTCAAGAATCCAGACTAACCGAGCATTAACCATGCGCTCCATCACCTTACAGACACAGCTTGTAAGAGAAATGGGGCGGTAACTAGAAGGAAGGTGTCTATCCTTCCCGGGTTTGGGTATAGGAACAACAACGGCGTCACGCCAACGCATGGGGACTTGACCTTCGGTCCAGACGCGATTGTAGGTACGGAGAAGGAAGCTTTTGCCCGCCGGAGAAAGGTGTGCCAGCATCTGAACGTGAATGGCATCCGGCCCCGGAGCAGAGGACCGGGACAGTGCAAGCGCACGTTCGAGTTCCCGCATAGTAAAGGGGGCATTATAGGTTTCCAGATTCAGCGAGTGGAAGGAAGGTCGCCGAGCCTCTTCTGCCTCTTTCCTGGGAAGGAAGGCAGGATGGTAATGGGCGGAGCTTGAAACCTCCTCGAAAAAGCGGCCAAAGGCGTTGGCTACAGCCACCGGATCAACAAGGACCGCATTACCTGAGGTCAGGCCAGGTACCGAGGAGTGGGCCTTAATGCCCGACAGCCGGCGCAGGCTACCCCAAACGACGGAAGAAGGAGTAAAACTGTTAAAGGAGCCGGTGAAAGAGGCCCAACAAGCTTTTTTGCTGTCTTTGATGACTCTACGGCATTGCGCTCGGAGTCGTTTGTATTCAATACAATTCGCCAACGTAGGATGGCGGCGAAAGGTGCGTAAAGCACGTCGTCGAGCACGGATAGCGTCCCTACAAGCCTCGTTCCACCAGGGGACGGAAACGCGACGTGAAGAAGTAGTACGAGGAATGGAACGTTCGGCAGCATGGATGATAACAGCCGAGAGGTATTCGACCTGACTGTCACAACTGGGAAAATCGTGGTCCGGAAAGGTTGCCAGGGATGAGTAAAGTCCCCAGTCAGCTTTCAGTATGTTCCAGCTCGAAGGACGTGGGGATGGGGTGTGGTGCAGGAGACGAACGACACAGGGGAAGTGGTCGCTCGAATAGGTGTCAGAAAGGACATACCACTCGAACCGACGGGCAAGAGTGGTAGAACATATTGAGAGGTCCAAGTGGGAGAAGGTATGAGTGGAGTCCGAGAGGAAAGTCGGGGCGCCGGTATTGAGGCAGACAAGATTGAGATGGTTGAAGACATCTGCCAAGAGTGAGCCTCTTGGACAGGATGCAGGAGAGCCCCAAAGGGGATGATGGGCATTGAAGTCGCCAAACGATAAAAACGGCGGGGGAAGCTGAACGATCAGGTGCATCATGTCAGCCCGACTAACGGCAGACGACGGTGGAGTGTAGATGGTACAAACTGAAAAAGTAAAAGCAGAAAGAGTAAGGCGGACAGCTATTGCTTGGAGTGGGGTGGTCAATGGGATGGGATGGTAATAGACGTCGTCCCGAATGAGCAACATGACCCCACCATGAGCTGGGACACCGTCCACAGGGGTAAGGTCATACCGCTCCGAGGTATAGTGGGTAAAGGCAATACGGTCAGTCGGGCGTAACTTGGTTTCCTGGAGTCCAAGGACGAGCGGACAGTGCAGGCGGAGGAGCAGTTGTAATTCCTCCCGATGAGATCGAATACCTCTTATGTTCCAATGAAACAACGCCATCGCTAGTCAAAAAGTTGTGGGAACGAGACGGGGGAAGAGCTGGTCACCTCGACGGCCGCGGAGGGCCAGGTTGCGAGGGAACAACGCTACAACCGACGGGAGGCGGATCCGGTTCCATCGACTGGTCTCCAGCTGCGGCCGCTGTCCCTGGTTGTGTAGGAGGGGCAGCATCATTTGCCGACGAAAGGCCAGCTGAGCGCCTGGCAGCAGAGCGTCCCGGCGAAACTGAGGACGGCCGGGAGCGGCGACTCACGGATGGAGCGTCAGTCGAAACGCGCCGGGGTGGAGAGGGGGATAAAGATTTCTTCTTGGAGGCCTTCTTGGAAGGCCGAGGAGGCACAGGGATGGTGGGCTGGACCCGAAGAAGGTCCTCACGCGCGGGGTCCGTTTTGGAACGCCGGACCTCGGAAGCCGGGGTCCGGAACGTTTCCCTGATGGACGCCTGAGGAGAGGATCGCTTCTCAGGTGGCGTGTGGGGGGAAGGAGGAGGAAGGATGGCCCCTGGGGCAGAGGGGGTGGGGGCCACGGGGGAGGAGGATTTGGAAGGGAGGGATTTGGGAGGCGGAGGCAGAGCCCCCTGATGGGCGGAGGAGGTGGAGGGGGGATAGGAGAGGGGTGAGGATACCGCGGAAGGAGTGGACACAACTGAGGCAAATGAAGTGGTCAATGGCACGGGATGGAGGCGGTCGTACTTCTTCCTGGCCTCAGAATAAGACAGCCGATCCAAAGTTTTGATTTCTTGTATTTTCTTCTCCTTCTGATATGCGGGGCAGTCTGAGGATCTAGGCGAGTGGACGCCAGGACAATTAACGCACCGAGGTGGTGGGGTGCATGTATGTTCCTCACGAAGAGGACGGCCACAATCGCCACAGAGGGGCTCAGCCTCACACCGTGACGACATGTGCCCAAAGCGCAAACACCTAAAACAGCGCATAGGAGGCGGAACGTAGGGTCGCACGTCACACCGGTAGCACATTACCTTTACCTTCTCTGGGAGAACGTCCCCCTCGAAGGCGAGGATAAAGGCCCCAGTGTCGATGCGACGGTCTTTGGGGCCGCGCTGGACTCGCCGGACGAAATGCACGCCTCGGCGCTCCAGGTTGGCCCTGAGCTCCTCATCAGATTGTAGCAGGAGGTCACGATGAAAAATAACCCCCTGCGTCCTATTGAGTGCCAGATGTGGGACAATGGAGACTGGGATGTCCCCTAGGCGGTCGCACGCCTGGAGCGCCGCCGACTGTGTGGCGGACGTGGTCTTGATAAGTACGGACCCTGAACGCATCTTGCTGAGAGCCTCGATTTCCCCGAAGATGTCCTCAATGTGCTGAACAAAGAACATGGGCTTGGAGGTGGCGAATGTCCCCCCATCGGTCCGAGAACAGACTAAATAGCGGGGGAAGTACTTCGCTCCAAGCCGGCGGGCCTGTCCCTCCTCCCATGGAGTGGCCAAGGGGGAAGGGGCAGGAGAACCAGAACCAGAGACGGTACTTTTTCTTTTAAAAGACTCGGCCGCAGAGCGACCCGATACGTGGTGACGTTTCATCTGCGAAACGTCCGCCCCGATACCACCCACTCCGACCAGGGGCTCTCCCCACGGGCGCCACCCAGCCGCAGCAAGGGCCACCTGGCAGGATGACCATTGCCGGGAGTCCTGATGCCCCAAGGAGACGGGCATCTACTCCTTGGCCAACGTGGGGAGGGTGCAGCTCAGGTATCGGCAGTACGATCCCTGTGTTGTCAGGGGGCTACAACCTAGAGGGTACATGACGACCCCACCACAACGGGCTGGCTACCGTGCTGGATTTCTGGTGCCATGGAAAGTCCATCATGATCGCTGGTGCAGATGGAGACGCACTATGGGCGTAACTGGGACAACCCAAAAGGCGTTTAGGCCCAATTTGAGCAATAGTGGGTATGGTTACAACGCCGGTGCAATGCTGAGTGCCAAGGTCTGAGTGCACTTAGGACCAGTGGTACACCACGTAAGGTGTCCTTCCCCAAAAGGCTCGTACTTCTGTAGAAATTTAGAAAAATGGAGGTCAAACCCCAAGGGGGACCATCACATGGAAGGCCGAAACGGTTGAACTCCTTTTAGTCGCCTCGTACGACAGGCAGGAATACCTCGGGCCTATTCTTACCCCGGACCCGCAGGGGGGGTATTTTGCATTTGATGCACCTAATTATTTTTTCCCATCAGATCTTCCTCTCCCAGCTCTCGGTAGCATTCTCCTGTTTGACGAATGAGCCGGTGTGGTGGCTTCCCCACGGTCTGCAAAACACGTCCTTTTCTGAGACGAAGCTGTAGTTCTACATGTCTTCTCCTTTGGTTCGGTTACCCTTTTGTTTGTGGTGTGGTCTGCTCGTCAGATCAGAGGCTCCTTAGCTAGACCTTGTAGTTTTTGCCTGGAACTGTCATCATTTCTCTCGGATTCGGTGGTTTCCGAAGAAGGTTTTCTTACGTCGGACGTGAAAAACCGATCAACCTCTCCTCAAATGTAAGAATTCATTTTCACCTTCGCAAGGTAACTCCTTCTTCCTGCGGCCAATAATTTTTATACCACCCCTCTTATGTTTATTCTTGCAGTATGCTCCTTAATTGTTAGCTTAGGCATATTTTATATGCGTGCACATTAATTTAATCCACTATCCCTATTTAGATCTACTGCTACAGCTAAATGCTATTCATCTGTGCTCCACTTTGCGTAACGACTTTCTGTTGCTATACTGTAATGCAAAATAATTAATTATTAACCAGGGATAAACAACGCAATAGAAAATTCACCACCTCATTTCTAGACATTATGTTGCACTAATAACGCTAAACGAATTTTTAAAGCTCACTATACGAACAAGTTTCTTAAATTTTACCGGTGCAATATCGGAAACCTACATAGGTACATTATAGGCGACGTCACCATTTTCGCTTTGTCAGTTTCCTACAAACGAACAACAACGAATATAGACTCATAACTGTCTGAAAAGTAAGGTCATTTCTCTTACGTTCAGTTATAAAAAAAACATGGCATTGACACGTACCTTATAACAAAAATTCTCTTAGGTACGTTAGAAGAAAACTACAACAAAATCAGCGTTGTCTGCAGACGATCGGCACTCGACAGACAAAACTCATAGTTGACAGTGTGGCTCCAAGAAGCACGTAGTTGGCGCTGATCTCTCTAAATGTAGAACAGTACAAGAGCTACGACTTCTATAGCGGTGGCACAACTTAGGAGCCGGTAAAATATAGCAGTTCTATAATATGAACAGGAAGGGACCCAACACTTTTACTTAAAATTACTTCTACTTCTGTCCACGACTCTCCATCCGAGATAACATGCTCCATCCCACCTACATAAAAATCCTCAGACCAGTCACAGATTTCGATTGACATCCCGAAAGGTCGTACCTTTGTTAACAAACATTGCTTTAGTACTCAGTCAAATGATTCTCGGAAGACAAGAAATAGAAAATTGGATCCACCAATACCGCGCAGAAGACTATAATAGATACACGTCAATGTATTGTCTCAGCGATTGGGTGCAATTTTCACACCTGATAATTAAATGAAAATAAAAAATTGGAAACACTCCAGCCACGTGTGTCAGAGTTCAGGAAGTTGTTTACGCCAAATAATTAACACAGATTAATATTAAAGTTGAAACAAATGAGCACTCGGTCACAATTTTTAGTCTTATTAACCAGGTTTCAACACTTCTAAGAGTGCCTTCATCAGAATTTAAATGGTTATAGTGGCCTATAACGTAATTACAAATTTATGGGAAAAGAAAATTTTTTTTTATAAAAGTGTAAGTACTGACTAACAATACAAGACAGAGAGAGTACTTACATGTCACGTATAAAATAAATATCAGGTCAGAAGGGCTTTAGTTACAATTGTTTTAAAAAAAAAAGAATGCATGAAAGCGAGCCAATATGGGCTTCTCATATCTGTAAAGCTACAGGTAGCAACGGACTGAGGTGCCAGAGTTAAGAAGTGCGGGCAGGTGAACATGACACCAAGAGTGCCATCTGCTAGCCGTAAATATAAACAGGCTACTTAACATTTAATATATAGACAGCTGTATTTAGTACGTTAACCCATACACAAAGTTTTATATAACAACAGCAGACATGGTAACATTTTGCGTATGTAAAAGCATAGAAATACAGTTTGAAAACTGAAAACTGGCTAACAGTATAAAAAGAAAATGGTTCAAATGGCTCTGAGCACTATGGGACTTAACATCTATGGTCATCAGTCCCCTAGAACTTAGAACTACTTAAACCTAACTAACCTAAGGACATCACACAACACCCAGTCATCACGAGACAGAGT
The DNA here is from genome assembly GCF_023864275.1 of Schistocerca cancellata. NCBI lineage: Eukaryota > Metazoa > Arthropoda > Insecta > Orthoptera > Acrididae > Schistocerca > Schistocerca cancellata. The sequence continues at coordinate 63,702,752 of NC_064637.1, read as the reverse complement.
ATATATATATATATATAAAGCAGTACTTACACGTCACGTATAAAATAAATATAAAGCGAACAGCTTTAGTCACAATTTAAAGTGAAATGTGTGGAAGGCGAGCCACTACTGGCTGCTCACATGTGTCGTGCTTCAGACTGAGGCGCCCGCGTTAATAACTGCGGGCAGGTGAACATTGCACTGAAAGTGCCACCTAGCAGCCGCAAATACAACTTGGCTACTTAACATTCAAATGTAGACTGATGAATATTATCATGAACATCATTCAGTACATGATGTAAAAGGCAATATTTTGTTTAACAGCGGCAGATAATCCAACGTTTTGTCTACATCCGAGCTTAGAAGTACAGTTTGAAGTATAAAAGCATCACTACAGAAAATACAAAAAGGGCTGATGACACAGCCTGTAGAAAACGATACAACAATAAATGAAAAATTAAGAGCTGACTTAAATGAAAGAAAAAACATTTCGGTAACTGCACGAGGAGAACTGAAATTAAATCTCAACTGCTCTGTACAGCTGAAGAAATTTTTATTAACCAACTGCAGCTGCTCATTGAGAATGAGACTATCATTTCGAGAAAGATGTTTAATTCTTCAAGTATATCTAATCTACGCCCTTTCTTCTCGCTGTGCAAAATGTTGATATCGTAAATAGCTTTAGGCGCGTGACTTGTAATCAGAAGATGGTCGGAAAAAGACGAATTTTGGGTGCTAATGCCATTTTTTCTTAAAAGGCGTTCTTTATATCCGGTTGTAAAGGCACGTTCTGTTTGTCCTATGTAGTAAGAAGAGCAGGAGTCGTAAAAAATATTATAGACGCCAGAACTTTCTAAAGGGGAGCGAGTACGTGTTTAGGAATAATTCGCAGAGCGAACATTGATTCCCGACTGAAGTCTCTCTCAGTTATCGGCACTACATACGAGTTATCTGCAAACTGATGCAGTTAGAGGCACGTGAGGTATCGGCCAGATTCACATGAACGCAGCTAATAGCTGCGCCAAGTGTAGTCGATATATAATTCGCTGATAACCTGACACCTTTTTCGGATCATTCATAGCGTGAGAACCTCACAATCTACGTAAGCAACGGTTTGTTTGTTGGACTGACTTGGACTTCGCTTGGAGACGTCGTTGGGTTCCGAGGTGGACTCTCAGTTCGGCACACGACTATAATTTGGCAGGGAGTTACAAGTATGACCTTATGAAGATAATGCGGATGGGTGAGCTGTAGCCGAGCAGAACTTCCGTAATATTAGAGCGCGAACACATGTAAGTAATTAAAATTTTGTATTTCTGGGGATCCATGGCCTCCACGTGTAAAGATGATCCGTAGTAGGTTGTAATGCTATGTTTTTTTAATCGTGCGATTAGCTAATTTCGACTATGCGTCATTGTCGAGCACATTCGTAATATCACAATCATGATATTGAATACAGATGTTACAAATGTGCTTGACAATGACAGTCGAAATTAGCGAATCGCACGATTAAATAAATACCGCATTACAGCCTACGGACCATGTTTATGTTTATCAAGCATATAAGTAATAATTCTGCCATGCACACTTCCTGAAAAAAATGAATGCTTAAATCTTTACATGCGAGCCCTTATTCTTGCGATGTTCATTTCTCTCTATGTAGGTAGGAGTCAATAAAATATTTTGGCATTCGGAGGAGGAAAATGGTCACTGAAATATCTGGAAAACACCTCGCTGCAACGAAAAAGGTCTGTGTTTTAATAATTGCTACCCAAAATCGCGTATCATTTTTACCCTATTTCGCGGCAATACAAAACGAGCTGCCCTTCTTTGAACTTTTTCGATGTCCTTTGTCAGTCCTCTCTGATAAGGATCTGATACGGCGTAGCAATACTGTAGCAGAGGACGGACAAGCATATTGTAAGCGAAACAAAAGAGATACGTGTTTGCACCTGTTACTGTCCTTCAAAGTAGTCACCAGCGTTGTGCGGAACCCGTTGCCAGCGATGTGGAAGGCGTAGCACACCGTTAGCAGAGCCTGTTCTGTTGATGGTGCGAATGGAGCGGTCTAGAGTTATGGTGATTCTCGTGTAGACTATGATGGTGTCATCCTAACGCATTACGTTCCTCCATGGCAGACGATCAATGCACAGTATAACTGTTCGTTTTTGGAGCATCACCACCCGACCAGCTTTGCGAAAGAAGCGGCTACACCTTCTGCGCAGCCCACCTATCATTTATCGCGACAATGCGCGGGAGAATACAGCTCAAGCTGTGGCTGCTCTGTTCGGTCGATGGGACTGGGAAGTACTGTACCATCCACCATTCTCCCCGGACTTAAGTCCTTGTGACTTTGATTTGATTCCGAAGATGAAGGAACCACTTCGTGGCATTCGCTTCAGAACTGTTACAGAGATTCGACAGGCAGTAGACCGCTCCATTCGCACCATCAACAGAACAGGCTCTGCTAGCGGTATACTACGCCTTCCACATCGCTGGCAACAGGTTCTACACAACGCTGATGAAGGACAGTAACAGGTGCAAACATGTAAATCTTGTATCGGTTGTGAATAAGTAGCTGTCACTATTGAAGTTCCAACCCTCGTATCTTGTCTAAACATTTTACAGATGGCTTTGGTCTTGTGATAAATTTTACTAGGCGTAAACGACAGAGCCATCTGCAAACAGTTTCAGAGTGTAGCTCAGACTGTCTTCTGAATCGTTTATATAGATTGAGAACAGCAGAGAACCTAATATAATGTCGGCTTCACTAAACGACTTCCCGTCAGTTATTGCCATCTTAGATCTTTCTAAGAGGAAATCACGGCTCTAACATTACAACTGAGACGATATCCAACAGGCACTTAATTGGATTAGAAGCTGCTTGTGAGGAAAGAAGCCAAAAAGCTTTCTGGAAATCTGGAAATATGGAGTCAATTTGAGATCCCCTGCCGACAACACTCATTGTTTTTTGTGAAAAAAGAGCCAGTTGCAATCGACTAGAACGACATATTTGGAATGCATGCTGGTTATGTGTCAGTAGATCTTTTTTTCCCTACATATACAGTGCTCAAGCATTATGAAAATGTTTGAGCACAGTGTACGTTCCAAAATCGCAGTACAAATCGACGTCAGTGATTTGGCTCCATAATGCCGCGGAATACTTCCATTTCTCCAGTCCTACTTTCCAGTCTTTAGGTACGTATCTTTCTTCGAGTGAGCAGATGTACACGTTGTCCATAATTACGGTTGGAGCTCGGAATCGCTGTAGAAAGAGAGCCACTGCTGAGAATGACGTCAAATTTGAACAGCATATTACGACACAGAGGAAACGTCACTAAAAAAAGTCAACGAAAATTTTACGAATAGATGGCACTGTAAATGTTTTTACGTAAATGGGTTCGGCTACAAATGACATGAATCGCTATACAACGGCTATGATTAAAATTGCACGTTATACTTCTCCTATTGTTCAGTGTGGATGACTGAAAAAGATCGGCAGTCAACAAAATGGTTCAAAATGGCTCTGAGCAGTACGGGACTTAACACCTGAGGTCATCAGTCCCCTAGAATATAGAACTGCTTGAACCTAACTAACCTAGGGACATCACACACATCCATGCCCGAGGCAGGATTCGAACCTGCGACCGTAGCAACCGCGCGGTTCCAGACTAAAGCGCCTAGAACTGCTCGGCCACGCCGACCGGCGGCAGTCAAAAGCTGAGGCACTGTTAGTTAGGTAAGCCCTTCCACAACGTCAGGGTAGTGCCACATCGGATGGGAAGAATCGGTTTCTAATTGTCTTGAGACCCAAATCCGCAAAAAAAATTACGACGGTTTAATTGTTCTGGGGCCAAAATCAGCATAAAACCAAAATAACAGCGGTTCCTAATTGACGTGAGATTTGCCTAACACATGTTCAGAACCCTGGTCCAGCGTTTTGTGCCACAAGTTGAAACCGAACAACAGCACGTTCCACAACAAATCGAAGTGTCTCGGGTGGTAAGTTCAGAATGCGTTGAGCAATGCATGTCTCCAGTTCATCTAAATACACTACTGGCCATTAAAACTGCTACACCAAGAAGTAATGCAGATGATAAACGGGTATTCATTGGACAAATATATTATACTACAACTGACATGTGATTACATTTTCACGCAATTTGGGTGCATAGATCCTGAGAAATCAGTACCCAGAACAACCATCCCTGGCCGTAATAACGGCCTTGATACGCCTGGGCATGGAGTCAAACAGAGCTTGGATGGCGTGTACAGGTACAGCTGCCCATGCAGCTTCAACACGATACCACAGTTCATCAAGGGTTGTGACTGGCGTGTTGCTACGAGCCAGTTGCTCGGCCACCATTGACCAGAGGTTTTCAATTGGTGAGAGATATGGAGAATGTGCTGGCCAGTGCAACAGTCGAACATTTTCTGTATCCAGAAAGGCCCGTATAGGACCTGCAACATGCGGTCGTGCATTATCCTGCTGAAATGTAGGGTTTCGCAGGGATCGAATGGAGGGTAGAGCCACGGGTCGTAACACATCTGAAAGTAACGTCCACTGTTCAAAGTGCCGTCAATGCGAACAAAAGGTGACCGAGACGTGTAACCAATGGCTCCCCATACCATCACGCCAGGTGACACGCCAGTATGGCGATGACGAGTACACGCTTCCAGTGTGCGTTCACCGCGATGTCGCCAAACACGGATGCGACCATCGTGATACTGTAAACAGAACCTGGACGATTTACCATTCGTGCACCCAGGTTCGTCGTAGAGTATACCATCGCAGGCGCTCCTGCCTGTGATGCAGCGTCAAGGGTAACCGCAGCCACGGTCTCAGAACTGATAGTCCATGCTGCTGCATACGTCGTAGAACTTTTCGTGCAGATGGTTGTTGTCTCGCAAACGTCCCCATTTGTTGAGTCAGGGGCCGAGACGTGGCTGCACGATCCGTTACAGCCCTGCGGATAAGATGCCTGTCATCTCGACTGCTAGTGATACGAGGCCGTTGGGGTCGAGCACAGCGTTCCATATTACCCTTCTGAACCCACCGATTCCATATTCTGTTAACAGTCATTGGATCTCGACCAACGCGAGCAGCAATGTCGCGATATGATAAACCGCAATCGCGATAGGCTACAATCCGACCTTTATCAAAGTCGGATACGTGATGGTACGCATTTCTCCTCCTTACACGAGGCATCACAACAACGTTTCACCAAGCAACGCCGGTCAACTGCTGTTTGTGTATGAGAAATCGGTTGGAAACTTTCCTCATGTCAGCACGTTGTAGGTGTCGCCACCGGCGCCAACCTTTTGTGAATGCTATGAAATGCTAATCATTCGCATATCACAGCATCGTCTTCCCGTCGGTTAAATTTCGCGTCTTTAGCACGTCGTCTTCGTGGTGTAGCATTTTTAATGGCTAGTAGTCTAAAAAAAAAGTTCAGCACTTGTACACGAACACTGATGACTGAAATGACACACGTGAATGATGGAGCGTGGGCGGTGAAAACACTGAAGCACTAACACGACGGCACACACAGAGAACTGATGCGATGGTCTCCGGCACGCGAATGTTCACTTGACGTGTACGAGTCCAGGGACCTGCCAGAAGGGGTAAAGGTGGTGGAGGAGGGAGAGAGGAGGGTGTAGATGCCAGTCGCAGAGGAGATGGGAGGGGGAGGAAAGAAGGTACAGGGGGGGGGGGTAGGGGAAGCCCAGGGAGGACGAGGGAGGGAGGAAGGCAGGAGGGAGAGAAGGGAGAAAGGGTGCCCTAAGGAAGAAACACAAGGTGTGGAAGGGGAGGATCAAAGTTGGTAGGAGGGGTTAGATGGTGGGGATGAGGGCATCATCAGGGAGGGGGAGTTGGTGGAAGCCACCTTGGGCGAGGGTATGGAGAGCAGAGAGATGGATAGCAGGTGGGCCGTGGGAATACAGGCGATCCACGACAGGTGACGACTGGGAAGTAATAGCAGCCGAGCAAAGATACTACGAGAGGGGATATATCGATACGCGCTACTAGCCCCGCTCACGGTCAGGCAAAGCAGCAGCTCAGTGACAGTAGTAATTTAAATTAACGCAGTGAGGTGGAAGTACGTTAAAAACAGGGTGAAATATAAATGATGGCGGGAACACGAGCCACGCACTGCTCAGGCTTCGTCTGTCCACAGAATGTTCAAGATGACTCATTGTCCACTTACATCCGAGAAAGAAATTCCAGAGCTAACGTTTGTCCTGCTGGCTGGTCAGGAAGAAGTAACCCCTGAACGTGGGTGAATTTGTGTGGATAGCAATGCAGGATGTCTCGTAGCATTTTCTGGACCGTGCTCGCAAGCATGTCCAATGGTTAGGCAATTCCCCGTGTACTGCATGCTCGCACACCACACCAGTCCTACAATGTTGTGGCCATAGACGGACGTCGGATCAAATGCTTTCCTCCCTCTGCAGCACTACACTTCAAAAAAAAATCTGTCGTTTCCAATTTTGTAATCATTTTCTGCTGACCCTTAGCAGACATCGGACAAATGCCCTTTTTCATACCCTTCAGTGCCCGGAACTTCTGCAGGGATACTGGCGCACGATCCTTCATCGAGACGAACATATTGGACGTCTCGGACGTAAACTGACGAACAGCGCGTTTGTTGCTGTGCATATTCTGAAGCTTAAAGCGCCATCTATTGGTCAAATTTTCGTCAATCTTTTTCTCTTTTTGTTCCAAGATGTTTCCCCCCTGCGTCAATAAGATGCTGTTTAAATTTACCATCATTTTGATCAGTGGTCGTCTTTCTACAGCGTTTTGAAACTGGGACGTTAATTATGGACACACTGTGTGTGATTGCTAATAAAGCGAGTGCGTGGAACTTCTCGACGACGCAACGTGCAACGGATATTTGCTTAATCACAATTTCAATGCACGCGACATCTTTGAACATGAAGCGAAGCCATACAACGCGCAGCAAAAAGGAACACGAACGGACAAAGGTCACCAGTGTTGCCTGCTCGAACCTGTCCCCACCATCCTATCGGCGTCATTCCGAAACTACTGCCTCATGTCTTCAGTTTTGACTTCTACTATTCGAGCCACATGTTGTTGTAATAACATTTTTATCTTCCCGCTGATGTCCAGTGGGTTTCGTTGTTTTACGAATGAATGCCGCAGCAAGGAAGAAAAATTTGGAAATTTTTGGTAAAGTCTTATGGGACCAAACTGCTGAGGTCGTCGGTCCCTAAGCTTACACACTACTTAATCTAACTTACGCTAAGGACAACACACACACACCCATGCCCGAGGGAAGACCGCTCGGCTACCCTACGCGGCTAGCACGGAAGAGTTCCAAAATGGCATCCGACATCAAAGTGCGTTTGAATAAGAGAAACGTAACCGAATTTCTCACTGCTGAGCAAGCTGCGATACTAAAATGCATCAAAGGTTGCGGCAGTTCTGTTTAACTGAGCGCTAATGTCTTTTAATAATAAGACCTAATTGCGTGTAAACGATGGTTGTTGATGCGCTTTATTCGTAACAGTCAGTAGTTCCGCTATAAACCGAGAAATGGTAGACCTAACTGATTTCAGATTCTTGCTAACGGCAACTTCGTCAGGATGTGGGCGCGTGAACAGAGTTTAAGTGCCAAAAACATGGCTGCACTTTAACGTTGCAGTCTTTGTGGCAGGAAAACGATTTTCTGGGACGATTTGTACAAATTCGAGGAGGATACTGATAACTACGACTTCGATATAGATCTTGAGTATGTTCCTGAACGCTTTGCGCTTGAAACGTAATTGCTAATAACGAAAACGTGAATTATTATTTAAGGGAGTAAATGATGTTGTGCCCTTACCACGGTTTACGTGAACTTACCTGGCAGTGTAGCGATGTTAACTCATTAAGTACCAGTGTCCTATTTTGAGGATAGAGCACATATTTATTTATAAATACACAATTTTGCAACTATGACTGTTCTACTTCATTTGTGATGCTTTGTATAACAAATGTATGCTTACAGGAAATTAAAAGCAATAAATCCTACCATTAATTGATTATTGAATACTAGGGCACACTTTTCGTTATTACAGATATTTACTTTATCGACAATTTAGTAATACTTGAAATAGGTGGCAAAGAACTTTTAGTGATTATTTATAGTCAACAATGTGTCTTTTAAACTACTAGCATTGTTAGCTCAATTGGACCTACATTCATTGTTTTCCATTGCTATAAAGTTTGGTGTACTCGAAATAGGACACTGGGACTTGGTGTAATCATTTCAGTTATTTGTATTGCTGCATGTTCGAATATGAAACTCCAACTGCTGATGTATTTTCTTTTTAGAACGTGGTAATTTTACCAGATTTTGTTGCTGAGGTAAGTAACGACCCCTCTTTATATATATATATATATATATATATATATATATATATATATATATATATATATTACAGGATATGAAGTTATTTTGAAATTTACAACGTATTATGTAAGTGTATTTATGAATATGTTAGCCATTAGTAAATAATACAGTTCCAGATGGACAGAGGTATTTACACATTCCCTTTTCTGTAGTTTGTGCTAATGTATTATTCTTTCATTTCACTTTATTTTATTACATTTGATTTCATTTCATTTTGTATAGATTATAATGGCCTTCAGACGAGATAGATACTTCACTAAAGAAGAAATAGAAGAAATAATAAAAAGTGATGCATTCTATAAAGCGGTGTCAGATGATTAGGACCACATGATATCACCGTATGTCCTCCTGAAGTAGACTGTACGACCGACGAAGAAGAAGGTCCAGACGATGTTATTGGAACTGTGGAAGTCTCAGATGTGCCAGGGGCTATTGAATTGCATTATGTTGCATCAGAGAATAACGAAGAAACTGTATGTATAACTTCACTGCCAAGTACATCGCAAGTTTCCAGAAGTAAATCGAAGAAGAGACGTCGTACTGATGAGAAAAGCAATTGGAAAAAGACACCTCCAGTTTATACAAAGCTGTCTCAAATTAGTGAGCATGACATCAGCACAAAGAGAGAGGAATTGAAGAAACAACTTTATTCCTTGACTCCGAAGGAGATGTTTGAAGAACTGATGAGCGAAAACATATACGAGTTCGTAGTGAAAGAAACTGTGAGATATACAGTAAATCTGAAGAATATGCAGGATTTTATCCTCACAGTTGAAGAAGTGGAGGTCTTTGTCGGATTTCTTCTTTTTGCTGGCTGCCATAAGCTCCCCTGGTCTGAAGATGAAGATGTTGACATACAGTTATAAAGACAGCTATATCAAGGAATAAATATCATAAGTTCAAAACATTGCTTCATTTTCAAGATAATGACTTAGCCAATGAAAACAAACACAATCGCGGATTCAAAATTAGACCTCTCTTGAAAATAATAAATGAATCTTTTCAAAAATTTTGAATATTTGAGGAAAATTTATCAATTGACGAAATGATAGTCAAATACTATGGACGAAGTAGGCTGAAACAGTTTATCCGAGGCAAGCCTATTAGATTTGGCTATAAGTTGTGGTCTCTTTGTGGAGCAAGTGGCTATTGTTTCAAATTTGATTTATACTGTGGAAAGGATCCCTACTATTTGGATCAAGAGTAGTCCCAAACATGTTGGACTGAATTGAAAACCCGGGAATCATTGTGTGTACTTTGACAATTTTTCAGTAGTAGATCTTCTGATCATCTGAGAAATTTGGGTTTTCGAGCAACTGAGACTGTCAGAGAATCGAGTTGGTGACTGTCCACTACTCAGCAGCAACGAACTGAAAAAGACAGTTCGAGGAAACTGTGACTACCAGTTCGACAGGAATGGTGAAGTCTTATTTGTTCGATGGCATGACAACAGATGCGTTACAATTGGTACAAATTTTGACAAAGTTGAACCTTTAGGAGCAGCTACGCGGTACAGTAGACAAGCAAGTAAGAAGACACAAGTGCAACAACCTGCCGTTTTGAAGTCATATAACGCGTACATGGGAGGTGTTGACCACCATGACTGGTCAGTTGGAAGATATGCGACGGTAATTAGAGGGAAAAAAATGGTACTGGGTCCCATTTACACGTATGCTGGAAATGACCCTCGTAAATGCCTGGCTCTTCTACAGACTAGCACATGGGAAAAATGCTCTGGATTTACTGGATTTCAGACGTGCTGTTACAGTTACATACCTGAAATTGGACATTGGAAGACTGAGTACTGAACTTCGAATGGAATACCCATCAGGTCAGTTGAGAGTGATGCCAGACATCAGGTTTGATGGAATTGGTCATATGTCTGATAAAAGAAGCACGCAAAGACGATGCGTAAGAGCTAAATGGAACGGAAAGCCAAAACATATTGTATTAAATGCCGTGTAACACTGTGTGTGAAGTGTTTTGTACCATTTCACAAGAAATAAATAGTTAAGACTTAAACACAATTTAGTATGCTATATGATACTGTTAGATCCCAGCGTCCTATTTTGAGGATGGCCATTATATCAGCATGTATAAATATTCTTTTGCTATTTTTGTACTTACTGTGGTTCATACACTATGTACATTACAATTAAGGAATAAAAAATTCAATTTAAAAAAAATTAATTTGGGACTTAATGGGTTAAGGGACATCCTTAACACTGTTTATGTATTGCAGTAAGACGACAACAAAATTAATATATTTTGCTGAATCATAGATTAATTTTTGAGGTTCTTACAATTTATTATTGCAAAAATTGGTGATGTAAGTCTTAGTACGCTAAACACAAAGAATTTGGAACTTTTAAATTTTTATTGTTGTGCAGTTTGACAATAGGGTTCCTTAATGCTCAAGAGGTAATAAGTGGTGAATCAATGCTAATCCATGTCAAGTGCACTCAGTCTTTCAAGTACACAATATTAAGTATCCTCAGACATACTCCTAAATATAAAATTTTGTATGGAATTTGCTATTTTAAAAATATGTCTGTACTGTAGAAGTATGTGAAAACAGTGACGTAATATGAATAAAAAGATCACAATACGTACCTGAAATTTATTATTGATCAGGTTTTACCGAGAATCTAATTCCGCCGTTTGTCAATACAACCATCTCGACCCTTACCATTTTTTAGAACCGACATTTTCAAGCGCAGTGCGCCATGAGAAAATTAGATCAAGAGCGGTATGCTTAAAATCGAAGGAGACACACGTGAAGGAGCACTTCTAATTCTATGAAATAATTGTCTCGAGGAGGGAAAATTCCAGTCATGGAAAAACGCGGAAGTCATGTTCCTTTTCAATAAAAGGTCACAACATGAACTTCGAGGATTACAGGCCTATTTACCTACCTTTTACAAGCCGCTAACAAATCAGAATAAAAGATTGTGATACAAGATAGCCTAACTAGATAAAATGTGGCTGGCACTACACAGCTGACCTGGAACTCGCGTACAGTCTTAGTATGACTTCACAACCCAAGCTGGTGCAGCCTCACTATGGTATCAGAATACAAGATGGCGATTCAAGATATCCAGTCTGGAAAAAAGGGGGAGAGGGGGGGGGGGAGATCCAAGATTCTGAATACTGGGATGAGCTGTGTGAAATAACAATCGAAGTTTCGGAATACTGCCTCTACGATGTCTGAGACAAAGGATGTTTGCAACAGGTTCAGTCCCGTCCGCTAAACTACTTCAAATGTTTCCCTCATCTATTGTTCACTCAGAGATGTGTTGTCGTTCCTTCTAACTCTTGAGTTTGGTTCCTTCCACTTTATATCTTTAACGCCACACTGGGAGTGAAATGCTCTCACTCAGAGGTTACTTACAGAATTCCCACATAGTGCTTCGTCTAACTCCAGTTCCTCTAACTCGTCCTGGAATCCCACTGGTGACAGTCCTGTGCATGCATACTGTTAAACATGTCATAAAAGAGGCAAAAATTAAGGAAAATGACAAATATATTATGAAGTCATCCAATAAAACTAAGTCCATGTGGAAAGCTGTGCAGGATCTTATGGGGAAGAAGACAACTCACAAAAGTACTGTGATATCACATGATGGCAAGAATGTCACTGACCCTAGGGCAGTTGCAAACTGTTTCAATTCTTATTATGCAACTGTTGCTGGAAAATTAGTAAAGGAAAAATTGGGAAATATACCTAATACAACATGGAAAGAACTTTCATCTACTGAAATAAATAAAATATCCATGTTCCTCAGTCCAATTGCCCCAACAGAGCTTCTAAATAACAGTAATTCACTGAAGAGTAATTATTCAACTGGTATTGATGATATTCCAGATTATATTATAAAAATAACAACAAGACAAATACTTTCGCCTTTATTGGACATATGCAATTCATCCTTATCATGTGGTGTCTTCCCACAGAAACTGAAATTGGCAAAAGTAATACCCCTATAAAGAAAAGGTGATCATCAATGTGTGTGTTTCTACTGTCAGGGATTTCGAAAATTATTGAAAACGTGTTCCTTTCAAAACTAACTACATTCTTCGACAAGAATACATTTCTGGATGTCTACATGGCTTCACACCACAGCAATGAATTGAAACAGCCACTTTCAATCTGATAAACCAGTGCAGTGGACAACCACAGAAATATCTCAGGTTTATTCTTGGACCTAACAAAAGCTTTTGATGTGATTGATCATTCTGTGCTCCTGAGGAAGCTTGAACAGTGTGGTGTAAGAGATGTGCCAAATCAATGGATTAAATCATATTTGGAATATCGCTCTCAGGCAACTGAAGTACATGAAAGGAAATGAACTCCAGGTACACCTTTCAGAGCTATGTGGACTAAGTCATGGTGTTCCACAGGGCTCCATTTTCGGTCCCTTTCTTTTTTTTTTGTACATTAATGATTTCCCACCACACGTTAGGGATTCTGAACCAGTTCTGTTTGCAGATGACAGCAGTCTATTGATTGAAGAGAATAAATAAGATAATCTTATGCATCTGCAAAAATATTACAAAAGGAGTGTCTGAATTGTTTACCAGAAACAGGGTAATCCCAAAAAAACGATACTCACGAATTTCTACACCAATCAAAATAAAAATGCGGCACAACCCATAATATGTATAGATGACCAAAATATTAGTGCTGTCAATGAAAATAAATTTCTTGAGATTCTTATCCAGTAAAATCTTAAATGGAGGACTCTTATCATATCCCTAAATCCAAAACTAGCAAAAATGAGCTATGTAGTACGAATTCTTTGAAACAATATCACTGCACAAACAGTTAGGGCTGTATACTCATGTACATTCAATACTGAAGTATGTCGTCATTTTCTGGGGAAATGTACACAAGGCAATAACAGTTTTCAGGAAACAAAAGGCAATTATAAGAATAATGAAACAAGTGAGCAGCAGAAAACCATTCAAATCTTTCTTTAAACATCCAAAGATCTTACTCCTTCCCTGTATCTATATACTGGAAGTAGTCATGCATATAAAAAAAAAAGTATACTACAGAAAGAAAACCTTTTTCTTCAAAACAAAAGTGTCTATGATTACAGTACCAGTTCAGACAGTGACATACATGTTATTCATTGTAACACCACATTATGCCTAAACGGAGTATATGACACAGGAACAAAACTATACAACAGATTACCAAGACATATAAAATCTCTTCCTGAGCTACAAAGCTTTAAAAAGTCTGTGACAGTCTACCTTCTGAAAAACTGCTATGCAATCTCACAGTATCTTATACAAGAAAAAATGTATTTTAAGTTATAAATATACAGTACTTTTTTAAAATCGTAATTATTAACTGTATAGATCCAATTTGTTATAAAAATTTGAATAATGTATGTCTGACAGTTGAAAAACTAATAGATAAAGAGGACCAATATCCTGTATACGATACAGGTACTGAAAAAGATATTTATATGGAGAAACAAACAAATAAATAATTGAACTATCTCACCCAAAGTGAAGCATATCACTGCAGGCACAACCCTTGACCTAAGTTTAACTCCGCATGTGCTATGTTTATAACAACTACAGGTAATAGGATAATAACAGTTTACTTCATTGAAACAAACAACCACCAGGCCAGGGAGAAGTCCCTTTAAGCATAACACCATGTGCGATTTGTGCACACTGGCTGCACTCCACTTCACCGAGCACCAACAGTGCTGAAGCCTGGTGCATGCCTAGATGACACAGCCACCCAAATTTGCTGTCTTCGTGGTGGACCATTTCCTTCTTATACACAACATTTCCCTTTGTAAAACAGTCACCCAACTACAGCGCACCACATATTCAATACCGAAGGGAAATCAGGAACACTAACTTTCTGTCCCAACAAATACTTAACAACTTAATAAAAGAACATTTTAGATATCACCAACATAGATTGAATCTCTGCGTAGTGATTCGTACTGCAGAGTACAAGTCGCACATGTTCGCAGCTAAAATTACTTGGCAAGGGCACATATTCATTCTCCAATTACTACATATGCAGATGGAATAGCAAAGGGGGTCAACTAGCAGCAAGAATCGAAGTTTTGGAATGCTGGCACTGGCTCTATGAGGTCAAAATCAGGCTGAGATCTGTAGGGCTATTTGTAACAATGTGAAACCCTACCATGCTGGTCCAAACTTGAGATACTGGGACAGGGTCCATGACATCACAATACAAGTTCTGGAATACTGCACTATAAAAGAAAATTTGGTACAACAGCTCGCCTGACAACACAATTGGAGAGCATTTACTGTATCTCTCCCATGGATAATCTCACCATAATAATCCAAATCACAAAGTAAAAGTCACACAGGTTCACCATAACTGGACGCTTAAAGTTACCTGTCAGAGGCACATATTCCTTCTCCCATTTCTCCATATGCAAGTGGAATAGGAAAAAGGATCAATTAGCAGTGATGCAAGGTATTCACTGCAATGCATTGTATACGGGCACACTATTACTAGAACAGGACAACAGTGGAGTCTTTAATACCACACCCAGCACACACCAGAAACCACACACCGTACCTCTTAGTTTTGATCAATTGCAAGTGTGTGTGTATGGGAAAGTGTGCTATAATAATTCACACAGATGTGCGGGTCATTTCGGTTCATTTAGTACAGTACCATGCTAGCATTTGCAGTAGTAGATCCAATAGATTCAAACAGAAGGCCCCATGACAAATTCAGATTACAGTAGGTTCCCAACTAACTGTGGGGTTCTTAGGTAACTGTACCATAGTGACACACACAGTCTTTTGATGGGTGGCAATGTGACTTTGTAGCTGACACCAGTTTTCACTGTAATCACGCCTTGGTGTGATGGAAATTTGATATCAATACAGGTGGAATATTAAACTCCAACCGTCCTTCCTATGAGCAGAATGTGACCCAGTGTCTGGGCTGGGACAACATTTTAAGTGAGTCCTCACATAAATTACAAGTGTTCTACATTGTACATAGGATATTAAGGGTACCAGAAGATTTCTATCCACTACTCACCTGTAGAACACTGGCTTACATTCTTCAAGAACAAAGTCTCTGCTATGAATTTCTAACATGTTATTCTCACCTGACGTTCAAGCATAGTAAATCACTGAGCAGGGTAGTGGTCTTCCACGAAGTCACCCTGAAGTACTAATGTGAACGATTCTAAGATTAAAATTCATGACATCTTTGATGACATCACTGTCCGAAATGGCAGACCTGGAGATATGAATGCAGTCCAAAATAGTTGTTCCAATTCCTGTGGCACTGTGATCATCTGTCCAGCCCTCATTCACGTTCAGTAAAGGCTTACTAACCACCAAGCAAGCTGACCACTTGTGCTCTGTACATTATTCGTTATGTGTGTATATGTGTATGTATGCCTTTACCACAGTTTGCTTTTATTTCTACATCTGTTCAACAGCTCTGTGATACAGTAGATGTGGTGCCTGATAAATCTGAGCAGCAGCAGCAGCAGCAGCAGCAGATATCAAGCCAGCAAGCAGTCACACTCCGTGATACAGCTCCCAACATATCAGAGTCGAAATAGAGTACATTTGAGGAGCAGAAATCAAGTCAGTATGCAGGCAAGCTCCCTGATGCAGATCCTGACACACGTTTAGTGCACTGGAATCGTCAGAGCTGGAACAAGTAATTACGTGGATTCAATCGAATTTTTGGGGAGCTGATGTACTGTAAATAGCATTCTGGGGTGCAATTACAGTGCATTTATTTACAACACCATAAAATAATTCACAATCACTCACTTTCAGACAATTAACTTCACAAGTTAAGGGTTGGGTTGTTTTGGGGAGGAGACCAGACAGCGAGGTCATTAGTGTCATCGGATTAGCTGATTAGGGAAGGACAGGGAAGGAAGTCGGCCGTGCCCTTTCAAAGGAACCATCGCGGCATTTACCTGGAGCGATTTAGGGAAATCACTGAAACCTAAATCAGGATGGCCGGACGCGGGAATGAACCGTCGTCCTCCGGATGCGACAAGTTAAGGAAAACTGATAACACAGATTAGTCTCAGAGTGCATCCTAATGCTGAGAGACATGCTTGGTGTCTGACAAAGTTCTAGTAAAACTTTGTGTGACACCAGAATTATATGTAAAATGTTGATAGCATATTAACCATAATTTGTTTCTTATAACAATTAGTTTACTGCATAACAGAATGGTAAAGAAGGTTTAATGACTTTTACACTGAGCCAACATTTATTTAATCAAAAATTGATTTTAATAATTAACATTTTATACATCAAATGTCATAATTTTGTCCCCGGCATTTGGAATCGCTAACTCAGAAACGCTCTCATATTGTGCTCGGTCTGTCCATCTCACTAGTATACTGGCTGCACCGTTTGGCATTACAAATCTCGCTGCCTTTGTGTCACTCGTGGCAACTGCCTTCTTACTGAACACCATAGCAATATAGTGACTCATTCGTCTTAACTTAAGGGTACAGAATATGGATTGCAAAACAAATGAGTCTCATCCATAACCTTAAAACTATCTATACAATCACCCAGTCTCCAGGCTTACCTGAAAATGCTGTAATGTACTTCAGTAATATTTTGTACAAATCACCTTTTTTGTAAATCGTTCAATAATTCCGACTTGTAAGCTTTGGCTTTAGCTTTAATTTGTGCTGTTAGTTCACCTTGCATTCCAATTGCAGTCTCTAAATTTATAACAGTTATAGTTGCTATAACGTGGATATTATCTCCATCTGTATTACCACTAGTGTTTCCTTTAAATGGTGTTATGTATATTTTGTCTCTACAATTACGCGTTAAAAGTTGTGCAGAGAAATCATGGATTACACTTTATGTCATCAGCCAATCCATCCCAATAGCAATTGCACATTTATGTTAGGCACTATTAAACAGGTCTGCATAAACGTAAAATTATTCAGTGTTAGCGGAAATTGTACTTCTTGTTTAATCTGTTTAGTGTTAACTTCTGTAATGCAATTACAGGAAGAATCAGATACACTGTTTTACTGTCTTAAAAAACAAAATAATGATTCTGATGTAATGGAAATTTCACTCCCTGAGAGTACATATACATTGTTTATCAACAATTGTTTATCAAACCTACAACTACTGGTTCTGTAATTTCGGTATCTCTCTATTGCTCATCTTCTGCCAATAGCCAATTTTTTAACAAGGTGATTTCACTTAAAGCTACAATTTTTTTTCTTATATAGGCCTATATTCAATTTGATCATCGTGGATCACAGCCCCTTGACCAGATCATCGATCGTTTACCGTCCCTAAAATTGTTTGGGTTCAGGTAAAGGGTTGTACAATCTTAACCCCTTCTTTCCTGTCGTTATTATTAAACATCTGTATGTCCACATCTTTACCTGAATCAATTTTTGATTCAGGTAAAGGGTTGTACAATCTTAGCCCCTCCTTTCCTGTCATTATTATTAAACATCTGTATGTCCATATTTCTAGAGTCACATCGCAATTGTTTCGATTTTCATAATTTACTTCTTATTTATTTTGAAAATTTTGTTAAACTTATCATTTTCATGATCCGTATCTTCCTCATTTGGGCTGTTCTTTTCATTGTCCATGCTATCTAGATTTTTCACAAATGATGATACATTGCAGTAGCCCAACCCCCATAAATTTCTTTACCTATATAACAGGATACCCATCTCACTAATGTTGTTGTTGTTGTTGTTGTTGTGGTCTTCAGTCCTGAGACTGGTTTGATGCAGCTCTCCATGCTACTCTACCCTGTGCAACCTTCTTCATCTCCCAGTACCTACTGCAACCTACATCCTTCTGTATCTGCTTAGTGTATTCATCTCTTGGTCTCCCCCTACGATTTTTACCCTCCACGCTGCCCTCCAATACTAAATTGGTGATCCCTTGATGCCTCAGAACATGTCCTACCAACCGATCCCTTCTTCTGGTCAAGTTGTGCCACAAACTTCTCCCCAATCCTATTCAATACTTCCTCATTAGTTATGTGATCTACCCACCTAATCTTCAGCATTCTTCTGTAGCACCACATTTCGAAAGCTTCTATTCTCTTCTTGTCCAAACTATTTACCGTCCATGTTTCACTTCCATACATGGCTACACTCCATACAAATACTTTCAGAAATGACTTCCTCACACTTAAATCAATACTCGATGTTAACAAATTTCTCTTCTTCAGAAACGCTTTTCTTGCCATAAACCAGTCTACATTTTATATCCTCTCTACTTCGACCATCATCATTTATTTTGCTCCCCAAATAGCAAAACTCCTTTACTACTTTAAGTGTCTCATTTCCTAATCTAATTCCCCCAGCATCACCCGATTTAATTCGACTACATTCCATTATCCTCGTTTTGCTTTTGTTGATGTTCATCTAATATCCTCCCTTCAAGACACCATCCATTCCTTTCAACTGCTCTTCCAAGTCCTTTGCTGTCTCTGACAGAATTACAATGTCATCGGCGAACCTCAAAGTGTATTTCTTCTCCATGGATTTTAATACCTACTCCGAATTTTTCTTTTTTTTCCTTTACTGCTTGCTCAATATACAGATTGAATAACATTGGGGAGAGGCTACAACCCTGTCTTACTTCCTTCCCAACCACTGCTTCCCGTTCATGTCCCTCGATTCTTATAACTGCCACCTGATTTCTGTACAAGTTGTAAATAGCCTTTCGCTCCCTGTATTTTACCCCTGTCACCATTAGAATTTGAAAGACAGTATTCCAGTCAACATTGTCAATAGCTTTCTCTAAGTCTACAAATGCTAGAAACGTAGGTTTGCCTTTCCTTAATCTTTGTTCCAACATAAGTCGTAAGGTCAGTATTGCCTCACGTGTTCCAGTATTTCTACGGAATCCAAACTGATCTTCCCCGAGGTCGGCTTCTACCAGTTTTTCCATTCGTCTGCAAAGAATTAGTGTTAGTATTTTGCAGCTGTGGCTTATTAAACTCATAGTTGGATAATTTTCACATGTCTACACCTGTTTTCTTTGTTATTGGAATTATTGTATTTTTCTTGAAGTCTGAGGGATTTTCGCCTGTTTCATACATCTTGCTCACCAGATGGTAGAGTTTTGTCAGGACTGGCTCTACCAGGGCCGTCAGTAGTTCCAATGGAATGTTATCTACTCCAGGGGCCTTGTTTCGACTCAGGTCTTTCAGTGCTCTGTCAAACTCTTCACGCAGTATCGTATCTCCCATTTCATCTTGATCTACATCCTCTTCCATTTCCACAACATTGTCCTCAAGTGCATCGCCCTTGTATAGACCCTCTATATACTCCTTCCACCTTTCTGCTTTCTCTTCTTTGCTTAGAACTGGGTTTCCATCCGATCTCTTGATGTTCATACAAGTGGTTCTCTTATCTCCAAGGGTCTCTTTAATTTTCCTGTAGGCAATATCTATCTTACCCCTAGTGAGATAAGCCTCTACATCCTTACATTTGTCCTCTAGCCATCCCTGCTTAGCTATTTTGCACTTCCTGTCGATCTCATTTTTGAGATGTTTGTATTCCTTTTTGCCTGCTTCATTTACTGCATTTTTATATTTTCTCCTTTCATCAATAAATTCAATATTTTTTCTGTTACCCAAGGATTTCTACTAGCCCTCGTCTTTTTACCTACTTGATCATCTGCCGCCTTCACTACTTCATCCTTCAAAGCTACCCATTCTTCTTCTACTGTATTTCTTTCCCCCATTCCTGTCAATTGTTCCCTTATGCTTTCCCTGAAACTCTGTACAACCTCTGGTTCTTTCAGTTTATCCAGGTCCCATCTCCTTAAATTCCCACCTTTTTGCAGTTTCTTCAGTTTTAATCTACAGGTCATAACCAATAGATTGTGGTCAGAGTCCACATCTGCCCCTGGAAATGTCTTACAATTTAAAACCTGGTTCCTAAATCTGTCTTACCATTATATAATCTGATACCTTTTAGTATCTCCAGGGTTCTTCCATGTATACATCCTTCTATCATGATTCTTAAACCAAGTGTTTGCTATGATTAAGTTGTGGTCTGTGCAAAATTCTACCAAGCGGCTTCCTCTTTCATTTCTTAGCCCCAGTCCATATTCACCTACTACGTTTCCGTCTCTCCCTTTTCCTACACTCGAATTCCAGTCACCCATGACTTAAAATTTCGTCTCCCTTCACTATCTGAATAATTTCTTTTATTTCATCATACATTTCTTCAATTTCTTCGTCATCTGCAGAGCTAGTTGGCATATAAACTTGTACTACTGTAGTAGGTGCGTTCACCATGCTGTTTTATAGTAGCTTACCCGCATTCCTATTTTCCTATTCATTATTAAACCTACTCCTGCACTACCCCTTTTTGATTTTGTGTTTATAACCCTGTAGTCACCTGACCAGAAGTCTTGTTCCTCCTGCCACCGAACTTCACTAATTCCCACTATATCTAACTTTAACCTATCCATTTCCCTTTTTAAATTTTCTAACCTACCTGCCCGATTAAGGGATCTGACATTCCACGCTCCGATCCGTAGAACGCCAGTTTTCTTTATCCTGATAACGACATCCTCTTGAGCAGTCCCCGCCCGGAGATCCGAATGGGGGACTATTTTACCTCCGGAATATTTTACCCAAGAGTTTTTTTTTGTGGTTTTAGGGCGCACAACTTCAATGGTCATTAGCGCCCTGACGACGTTAAGAATGCACCGCGAGGCACAAGTTTAAAACAACAACTAAAAGGGAAAACACGATAAAAGACAGACTGACAGGCATAGGATTAAAAAACAGCATCATCAAATGTCCTTAGTGAGGTTTGTCAAATTGATAAAACGAAGAACACGAGCAGCTGCTCGTGGGTCATCCGCTAAAACGGCATCTAAAGTACATGGCAGGTTAAGATCGAGGCGCAGTGTGTTAAGATCTGGACAGGACATTAAAATGTGTCTAACCGTCAGCAAGTGCCCACAGGGGCAGAACGGCGCCGGCGCAGCCGTCAGCAGATGGCGATGGCTGAACCGGCAGTGTCCAATTCTTAACCGGGCTAAAACGACCTCCTCCCGCCGAGAAGGGCGTGAGGAGGACGTCCAAGCCACGGGAAGAGGTTTTAAGGCCCGAAGCTTGTTGACTGTAAGGGCAGCCCAATCGGCATGCCACAGCGATAAAATGCGCCGACAAATAACCCTGCTAAAATCTGACGAAGGGGCACAACAAGAAGCTGTCCGAGGCTGGAGGGCCGCAGCCTTGGCCGCGGCATCTGCAGCTTCGTTCTCAGGGATACCAACATGGCCAGGGACCCACATAAAGCTAACCGGAGAACCGACGTCCACCAGCTGCCGAAGAGAGCGTTGGATCCGGTGCATGAAAGGGTGAACCGGATACGGATCACTGAGGCTCTGGATGGCGCTCAGGGAATCGGAGCAGATGACATAAGCAGAATGTCGGTGGCGGCAGATGTAAAGAACAGCCTGGTAGAGGGCAAAGAGCTCTGCTGTGAAGACCGAACAATGGCCATGGAGCCGGTATTTGAAACTTTGTGCCCCGACAATAAAAGAACACCCGACCCCGTCATTGGTCTTAGAGCCATCTGTATAAATGAAAGTCATATTGATGAACTTCGAACGAAGTTCCAAAAAACGGGAGTGGTAGACCGAACCGGGGGTAACCTCTTTTGGGAGCGAGCTGAGGTCAAGGTGAACGCGGACCTGAGCCTGGAGCCAAGGTGGCGTGCGGCTCTCGCCCACTCGAAAGGTTGCAGGGAGTGAAAAATTAAGGTGTTGAAGGAGGCGACGAAAGCGAACTCCAGGGGGTAGCAGGGCAGAGACATACAACCCGTATTGACGGTCGAGAGAGTCGTCAAAAAAGGAACGATAAGACGGATGGTCGGGCATTGACAGTAGCCGACAGGCATACCGACAAAGCAGTATATCGCGCCGGTAGGTGAGTGGCAATTCGCCAGCGTCAGCATGAAGACTCTCTACGGGACTAGTATAAAATGCTCCGATCTCTAGTCGTAAACCCCGATGTTGTATGGAGTTGAGGCGGCGTAAGATGGATGGCCGTGCAGAGGAGTATACGAAGCTCACATAATCCAGCTTGGAGCGGACGATCGACCGATATAGACGAAGTAGGACGGTTCGATCCGCTCCCCACGACATACCACTGAGAACACGGAGGACATTTAAAGAACGGGTACAACGTGCGGCCAAATATGACATGTGGAGACCAGCTAAGTTTCCTGTCAAATGTAAGGCCTAAAAATTTGGTTGTCTCCACGATTGGGAGAGCAACGGGACCGAGTCGTAAGGACGGTGGGAGAAACTCTTTGTAGCGCCAGAAGTTAATACAGACCGTCTTCTCGGCAGAAAAACGGAAGCCATTGGCGACACTCCAGGAGTAAAGACGGTCAAGAGAACGCTGAAGACAGCGCTCCAGGACACGTGTACACTGCGCGCTGCAATAGATGGTAAAATCGTCCACGAAAAGGGAGCCTGATACATCAGCTGGGAGGCAATCCATTATTGGAAAACTGAGCCCTGTGGCACCCCATTCTCCTGGCGAAAGGTGTCGGACAGGACAGAACCCACACGTACCCTGAACTGTCGATCCATTAAAAAGGAACGAATAAAAAGAGGGAGGCGACCGCGAAGGCCCCATGTATGCATGGTGCGGAGAATGCCCGCCCGCCAACAGGTGTCGTAAGCCTTCTCCAAATCAAAGAACACAGCCGCGGTCGGGCGCTTCCGCAAGAAGTTATTCATAATGAAGGTCGACAAGGTAACCAGATGGTCAACAGCAGAGCGGCGCCTGCGAAATCCACATTGTACATTGGTAAGTAGGCGTCGAGACTCGAGCAGCCAAACCAATCGAGAGTTAACCATTCGCTCCATCACTTTACAGACGCAGCTGGTAAGCGAGATAGGTCGATAACTGGAAGGCAAGTGCTTGTCCTTCCCCGGCTTAGGAATCGGGACAATAGACTCGCGCCAGCATGCGGGAACATGTCCCTCAATCCAGATGCGATTGTATGTACGAAGAAGATAACCTTTACCCGCAGGAGAAAGGTTCTTCAGCATCTGAATATGAATAGAATCAGGCCCTGGAGCGGAGGACCGTGATCGGCCAAGTGCGTTTTCGAGTTCCCGCATGGTGAATGGGGCATTATAACTTTCACAATTCGAGGAGCGGAAGTTAGGTGGCCTAGCCTCCTCTGCCTATTTGCGGGGGAGGAAGGCAGGGTGGTAATGAGCGGAGCTCGAAACCTCTGCGAAAAAGCGGCCGAAGGCATTGGAGACAGCCTCAGGGGCCACAAGGACGTCATTCGCGACCTTCAAGCCAGAAACTGGTGAGTGGACCTTAGTGCCAGATAGCCGGCGCAGGCTACCCCAGACAACAGAAGAAGGAGTAAAACTGTTGAAGGTGCTTGTGAAAGCAGCCCAGCTGGCTTTCTTGCTTTCTTTGATAATACGACGACACTGAGCACGTAATCGTTTATAATTGATACAATTCGCCACTGTAGGGTGGCGTTTAAATGTGCGTAAAGCACGTCGACGAGCACGTAAAGCGTCTCTACATGCTGCGGTCCACCAGGGGACCGGTACGCGACGTGGAGAAGAAGTAGGGTGAGGGATGGAATATTCAGCAGCAGCGAGAATGACTTCCGTGAGGTGTGCGACCTGACGATCGCAGCTTGTCAAGGTTTGATCCTGAAAGGTCGCCCTGGAAGAGAAGAGCCCCCAGTCTGCCTTGGAGATGGTCCAACTAGAGGAGCACGGAGAGGGGGTATGCTGCAGGAGATGGATAACACACGGGAAGTGGTCGCTCGAATATGTATCAGAAAGGGCATACCACTCAAACCGGCGTGCAAGTTGGGGAGTACAGATAGAGAGGTCTAAATGGGAATAGGTGTGAGATGTGTCCGAAAGAAAAGTAGGGGCGCCAGTATTGAGGCAGACAAGAGTGAGCCGGTTGAAAAGGTCTGCTAACAGGGAGCCCCTCAGGCAGGATGCTGGAGAGCCCCAAAGGGGATGGTGGGCATTGAAGTCTCCAGTTAACAAAAATGGTGCAGGTAGCTGAGCAATAAGTTGCATCATGTCTGCCCTGGTAACGGCAGATGACGATGGAGTGTAAACGGTATAAATGGAAAATGTAAAAGTGGGGAGAGTAATGCGGATGGCAACTGCCTGCAGGCCGGTGTGCAACGTGATGGGATCGTAGTAAGTATCATCCCGGACCAGCAACATAACCCCTCCATGAGCTGGGATACCTACCACAGGGGGTAGGTCAAAACGCACAGAGGTGTAGTGTGCCAAGACAATTTGATCGCATGGGCGTAGCTTCGTTTCCTGGAGGGCTACGACGAGCGGACGGTGCAAGCGGAGCAGCAACTTCAAGTCCTCTCGGTTGGAGCGAATGCTGCGAATATTCCAGTGAATAAGTGCCATCGTAAGAAAAGGAAGATGAAAGAAGGGGTCACCTCGAAGGCCGCTGAGGGCCTGGCTTCGAGCGAGCGCTGCCGCCGCTATCAGTAGGCGGTCAGTCATCGTCCATTGGGTCTATAGGTTCATCGGCCATCTCGGGAGGATGGCCGGGAGGGGGAGCTTCCTCCGCCGGTGAACGGCCAGATGTACGGCTACCAGCGGTGCGGCCAGGCGAAACGGATGACGGCCTGGGACGGCAACCGCTGGGTGGCGCAGGAGAAGAAATGCGCCGTGGCGGAGAAGGAGAACTGTGCTTCCTATGCGCCTTTTTGGAAGGACGTTTGGTGGAAGTACCGGTCGAAGGCTGGGAGGTCGAGGGACGGAGGAAGTCTGCACGGGATGGTTCCTTCTTGAAGGCCCGTGCATCTGACTTCGGGGTCTTCGTCTTAGCAGAAGCTGATGAAGGGGCTGGTGTCTGTGGGGTGATGGGAGGAAGAGGAGACGTCGACCGCGCGATCTTAGCACTGGCCGAACGGACGACCGTGGTGCTGAAGGTCAGATCGCATGTCTGGGTTGCTACCTCCCTGGTAGTCCGAGGAGAGGCGAGGACAGTACTGTATTTCCCCGCTGGGAGCAGCGCGGGCTTCCTACTAGCCAATAGCTTGCGAGCAGCCGAGGTGGACACTTTCTCTTTGACCCGAATTTCTTGGATACAACGTTCTTCCTTATAGACAGGCCAGTCGCGGGAGGATGCGGCATGGTCACCCTGACAGTTCACACAACGAGGAGACGGAGGTGGACAGTCACCCTCATGGGCATCCCTGCCACAAGTGACACGTTTAGCTGCATTGGAACAAGACTGTCGAGTGTGATTGAAACGCTGACACTGGTAGCAGCGCGTAGGTGTCGGGACATAGGGGCGAACAGAAATAACCTCGTAGCCCGCCTTGATGCGCGATGGCAGCTTAACACTATCGAAGGTCAAGAAAAGTGTCCGGGTCGGTACAAGGTCATTGTTGACCTTTTTCATGACCCTATGGACAGCCGTCACGCCCTGCTCAGCGAGGAAAGATTGAATCTCCTCGTCAGTCAATCCGTCGAGGGAGCTAGTATAGACTACACCACGAGACGAATTCAAAGTTCGGTGGGCCTCCACCCGGACAGGGAACGTGTACAGGAGTGTGGCCCGAAGCAGTTTTTGTGCCTGAAAGGCACTCTCAGTTTCTAGTAATAAGGTACCGTTACGCAACCTGGTACAAGATTTGACAGATCCGGCTATGGCATCTACGCCCTTCTGGATAACGAAAGGGTTGACAGAGGAAAAATCCTTTCCGTCCTCAGATCGAGAAACGACGAGGAACTGTGGGGCAGGCGGTAGTACTTTTGTCACTGGTGGCTGGTCACGTTTCCGTTTTTGGGCAGTAGTCGAGAGAGATGGAGTAGAATCCATTGCGGAGGAATCCCCCATGATTGCCAGCGTCTCCGATGGCACGCTCCTTCCTTGCGGGGACCCTCTCAGAGGGCACTCCCGCCTTAGGTGAATGTTTACACCTCAGGTCACACCTCCCGAGAAACAGACGGAGGGACCAATCGGCATGGTCAGAAGGTATCAGCTCAGGCAATCACCCCTCCCCGGGCCTGGCCTTTACCAGGGGGTACGCGCGTGTCTTACATGTCTACCCAGGGCGGGGAATTACGCGTTACCCCGTCACCAGCTACGCGTTCGAACGCGTGGGTCGGCCTTCAGGCACGCACAGGGAGGAAGGAAGAAGAGGAAAAAGAAGAGAGAGAGGGAGAAAGAGGACAGACTGTCTCAATCGCCGAGGCGGAGACCAGAGAAGGCAAGGAGAAGAAGGCAATGAGAAGGCAAGGAGGAGTCAAGGGAAAGAGTAAGGAAGACAGTGAGGTGGAGAAGAGTAAAGAAAGGAACCAACAAAAGGAAGGAAGAAACGAGAAGTGAAAAACCAAAAGGACCACAATTATAGGTCGTGGAACCGTCCGTCTCCGGACGCAGGCGCTAACTACCCCCTTGAGGGGGATGGACTCCTTTTAGTCGCCTCTTACGACAGGCAGAAATACCTCGGGCCTATTCTAATCCCCGGACCCGCAGGGGGGTTTACCCAAGAGGACGCCATCATACAGTAAAGCTGCATGCCCTCGGGAAAAATTATGGCCGTAGTTTCCCCTTGCTTTCAGCCATTCGCAGTACCAGCACAGCAAGGCCGTTTTGGTTATTGTTACAAGGCCAGACCAGTCAATCATCCAGACTGTTGCCCTTGCAACTACTGAAAAGGCTGCTGCCCCTCTTCAGGAACCACACGTTTGTCTGGCCTCTCAACAGATACCCCTCCGTTGTGGTTGTACCTACGGTACGGCTATCTGTATCGCTGAGGCACGCAAGCCTCCCCACCAACGGCAAGGTCCATGGTTTATGGGGGGATCTCACTAATATTTTAGCTAAATGTACTTCATCCACTGGTTTCTCTAAATATTTAGATGTGTTAAAAGCCACTCAAAATACTATTGTAGTGCTTTGGATTGAGTAATTCTAAATTTATTTTTTCTTGCATCATTTGCCAATATGTCTAAATTTCTCTTGAAATCCCTTTCATTAAGTAAATTGTTCCATTCCCCAAGCAGCAGCATCTCCTATTAGATAATGCAAAATCTATTTTCCGATAAACCTTCCATTTTTTATATAAGGATCACCTAAAACTCAGAAGAAGTGTGGTGTGTGTACAGCCATAAGATTTAAAGTTTGAGAAATGCTCTTACAGCTTCATGCTACTACCCAATTGTAGCTCTTCTAATAAAGTACGTGTGTCTAAAAATTTCCCTCTACACTGACTTTCTGTGGGTTCTTGTCTCGTCATTATTTGAATGAGTTAGCCGGCAATTGTGGCCCAGCGGTTCTAGGCGCTTCAGTCTGGAACTGTGCGACTGTTACGGACGCAGGTTCGAATCCTGCCTCAGGTATGGATGTGTGTGATGTCCTTAGGTTAGTTAAGTTCTAGGGGACTGATGATCTCAGATGCTAAGTCCCATAGTGCTCAGAGCCTTTCGAACCATTATTTGAATGAGTTACTTCATCCCCAGAAAGATGTACACTATTTGAAGTTAGCATACTTTCGTGAAATTTTTGAGCTATTAAGGCCTGTACTTTTTCCTCCAAGCCCGTAAAGATATCATCTGACGAAACTGAACCTCCATTCTTGCTCTTTTGCCCTAAAAGTTCAATACGATTTTGCGCATCTGAAATCTGATCCTTTACACGTTTATACTCCTTTACAGTAAACTCTCGTAAGCTGACTACATCAGTATAAATTTCCCTAATATGTTCTTGATTCTAGTTATGTACAAGATCGCATTGTTGAAGTATTTCAGTATTAATTTCGTTTTTAAAAATATTTCATTTAGGGTCTAGTGTATCCAGTAAAACTCTGATCCAAATGCTCAAGTTTGTCATCAAATCAAGCAAACCTGACATTATTGCTGTTTAGTACCGCCTCCTTGGATGACTGCGTTTTATTATTAATCACTTTAAATTATTTTTGTATCTTATTATTTTCCTCACTAAGAGTTTGTATCTGCTTCGTAAATTCATCGAATTTATCCGAAAGTATTTCTATATTCATTTCTCCTGATGTGCTCATCTTTCTTGACAGACAAAGAAATATTTTGTTTCTTGTCTCAACATGCTTATCGTCAATACTGATGTCATTAATTTTAAAATTAATTGCTTTCTACACTTGCCTCATTGTACCACTCACAGCACATATCGCTCTTCAAATTAGTCGCAAGCACAGCTTCACCAAGGATGACATAAAAAGCGGAATAGCACTAACAGAGAAGGCTTCCTGTGCACAAGAAGTTCACTAACACTGGATCTTGATCTTAATTTGAGGAAGAGATTCTACAGTTAGAGCAGAGAACTGCATGGGAGTGAATCATGGGCTGCATGAAACCAGAAAAGCAGTGAATGGAAGTGTTTGAGTTGTGGTGCTACAGAAGGATGTTGAATATAAGGTGGACTTATGTGACCATAAATGGAGTTTTTTCTACAATCAGCGAACAGACAAATGCAGAAAACGATGACAACAAGATGTGGCAGGATGATGGAACATGTGTTATGATACCATGCAATAACTTCCATTGTACTGCAGGGAGACGTACAAGATAAAAAAGATACATATTGGGGAACATGCAACAGCAATTGAGGACACTGGGGGCAAGTGGTATGCTGAAGTGAAGAGGTTGGCACAGGTGAGAGATTCATGGTGGACGACAAGTTGGTATGAGACTGATGATCCAAAAGTCATTAATATATTACAAACACGAACATCAAGGCCCCCAGAACATTCTTTGGGGATACCTTGAGATACTTCTTGATGACTCTCCTCCTAAGATAACATGCTGTGTTCTCCCTATCATGAATCCTAAGTCAAGTCGCAAATTTTGCCTTTTAGACTACACAATCATACTTTTGTTAGTAAGCATTTCCATAGTACCTCTTGGAAAATCGAGAAAACCTGCATGCACCTGAGAGTGTTGATCAATGGCTTTCAGACAGTCATGTGAGAAAAGTGTGAGTTTAATTTCACAAAATCGATATTTTGGAAAGACGAACAGAATGGCATTGATGGGGTCACTCTTTTTATGATTCACATTCAATGAGTATACTACAGCGTGTCAAATTTGTAATTGCAGTCTTAGGGACATGCCAACTCTACATTGCAAACAAAATCCAATTCATTGCACACATACAACTTTGAAGTATCTTCTACATGAAAGGTTTGAATCTGCAACTGACTACGTAAATGAAAGGCATTATTGCCTGTACTGAGAGACTAAAGTATGGACACTTTATCGTCTGCAGCTGTTGTATTTTGCATCAGTATGGGGTTTACTTTATTTATGGACCTAAGTGAGCACTTTTTCCTGTACTTTTAGATTTTTAATCAATATCTGAATTGAACTATTGTGCCTCATGTGCATCACATTTTGCATTCAGAATTGTGAAATATTTGTTGCTATCTTGTGTGCATAACTGACACTCTGTCTTCTGCGTGAAGCACCCTTTGAACACTTTCTACAGTCGTAATTTTATGAGTAAGAGGCTATTAGTTTTATTTTTGCATGTTCTGTATTTCACATCTGACTACTACTGCTTTTGAGTATTGCTTCCACATTTCTTATCATAAAGAAAATGTGTATTTGGTACATATTTCATTGAAGATGGCTTGATTTCTGATGATGTATCTCAAACATAGGTATGTTAGATTCCCAATACATTGGAGCTTGTAAGATAGGCCGCAGGTGCTATCTGGTAGGCAGCAGGTGCTATCTGGTAGGCAGCAGGTGCTATCTGGTAGGCAGCAGGTGCTATCTGGTAGGCAGCAGGTGCTATCTGGTAGGCAGCAGTCATACTCTGTTTGAGAACTGATGTTGTTGACCATAACGTTTTATTGTTTATTTTGGCATTGTGAAGCATTTAGTTTTCTTACTGAATTGCTTACAGAAATTGCTCTGAGCCATACCCTGACACACTGCCAGTTGCAGCAGTGATGGCTCTGTTGGCAGTGACACCTGTCTAGCTGGAGTTGCTGCAAGGCGGGTTGCGTGGCGGCCCCTGCAGACACTGTGCTAACATGACAGTGGATTGAGATGGACAGAAGGAAAATGTAGAAAGAGGGAAAATTTCCTGTACCACACTTATGTGAGTGTGAAGACCCACATTACCTAATGTATGGTAACATGTTTTGTAACTCCAGCATTTCAGCTGTGTGGGATGCATATGGTTACAACTTTTTCTTCAATTAAAATCAAATTGATAATATGATTTCAGATGATACACAGATAACGAGCACCTTTCATAAATTGTAATCCAACATATTAGTTACTGAGCCATCTGTTCCAAGCAAGTAAATTCAGTATCTATATCCATATCTACATGATTACTCTGCAATTCAATGATGTGGCTGACAGAGGGTTCACTGAACTACCTTTAAGCTGCTTCTCCACCATTCCACTCTCAAACAGCACAAGGGAAAAACGATCACTTACATCTTTGTGTGTGTACTCTGATTTCTCTTGCTTCATTATGATGTAAGAGGTCATCAACAAAACATTTTCACATTCTGAGGAAAAATTGGCTGATTGAATTTCAAGAGACTTCTGCCCCAGCGAAAAGCTCTTTGTTTTAATGACTGCCATCCAAACTTGTGTATCATATCCATAGCAGTCTGTCTTATTTCACTATAATACAAAGCGAGCTGCTGTTCTTTGAACTTTTTCCTCTGTCCTCTGTCAATCCTACCTAAAGCGGATCCCACACAGCATAGCAGCACTTCAGTCTCTTTTGTAGAAATGTTACATTGTCTAAGTGTTCTGCCCATAAATCAATGTCTTCGATTTGCTTTCTCTGCAACATTACCTATGTGATCATTCCAATTTAAGTTATTCACAATTGTAGCACTTAGGTATTCTGTCCACCCCCATGAACCATGGACCTTGCTGTTGGCAGGGAGGCTTGTGTGTCTCAGTGACACAGATAGGTGTACCATAGGTGCAACCACAACAGATGGGTATCCGTTGAGAGTGCAGACGAATGAGCGGTTCCTGAAGAAGGGCAGCAGCCAACCAAAACAGCTTTGCTGTACTGATACTGTAAAAGGCTGAAATCAAGGGGAAACTACAGCCATAATTTTTCCTGAAAGCATGTACCTCTATGGCATGGTTAAATGACAATCACCTATTCAGATTACTGGGTGGGGACTACTCAGGAGGATGTTATCAGGAGAAACAAAACTGGCATTTCATGGATCAGAGCATGAAATTTCAGATCCTTTAATTGGGCAGGTAGCTTAGAAAATTTAGAAAGGGAGATGGATAGGTTAAAGTTAGATATAGTGGGAATTAGTGGACTTTGGTGGCAGGAGGAGCCAGATTTCTGGTCAGATAAATACAGACTTATAAATACAAAATAAAATAGGTGTAATGCGAGAGTAGGTTTAATAATTAATAAAAAAATAGTAATGCAGATAAGCTACTATGAACAGTATAGTGAACGCATTATTGTAGCCAATATAGACACGAAGCCTACACCTAACACAGTAGTACAAGTTTATATGCCAACTAGCTCCACATATGATGAAGAGATTGAAGAAATGTATGATGTGATTAAAGAAATTATTCAGATAGTTAAGGGAGATGAAAATTTAATAGCCATGGAGGACTGGAATTCAATAGTAGGAAAAGGAAGAGAAAGAAAAGAAGTAGGAAAGAAAGAGGAAGCTGCCTGGTATAATTTTGCACAGAGCATTATTTAATCATAGCTAACAATTGGTTTAAGTATCAAGAGAGAAGGTTGCACTCATGGAAGAGACTGGGGGACATCAGAAGGTTTTAGATTGATTATATAAATACATAACAGACAGTGTATTAGGAACCAGATTTTAAAGTGTAAGACATTTCCAAGGGCAGATTTGGACTCTGAACACAATTTATTGGTTATGAACTGCCGATTAACACTGAAGAACTGCAAAAATGAGAGAATCTAGGGAGATGGGACCCAGATTTACTGATAGAACCAGAGGTCGTAGAGGATTTCAGAGGGAGAATTAGGGAACGATTGACAACACCTGGTGAAAGGAATACAGTAGAAGAATCTGTAGCTTTGAGAGATGAAATAGCGAAGACAGCAGAGGATCAAGTAGGTAAAAAGAAGAGGGATCATAGAAATCCTTGGGTTACACAAGAGATCTTGAAATTAAACGATGAAAGAAGGGAAAATGAGATCGACAGGAAGTGCAAAATGGCTAAGTAGGAATGATTAATGTAAGTATGTAGAAGCATGTGTCACTAGGGTAAGTTAGACACTGGCTACAAGAAAATTAAAGAGACTTTTGGATAAAAGAGAACCATCTGTATGAATATCAAGAGCTCAGATGGAAAACCAGTCCTAAGCAAAGAAGGGAAAGCAGAAAGGTGGAAGGAATATATAGAGGGTCTATATAAGGGCAATGTACTTGAGGACAATATTATGGAAATGGAAGAGGATGTAGATTAAGATGAGAAGGGAGATACCATACTGCATGAAGAAGCTGCCGAAGCACTGAAAGACTCAAGTCGAAACAACATCCAGAGAGTAGACAACATTCTGTTAGAGCTACTGATAGCCGTGGGAGAGCCAGCCACAACAAAACTGTTCCATGTGGTAAGATGTACAAGACAGGCGAAATATCCTCAGACTTCAAGAAGAATATAATAATTCTAATTCCAAAGAAAACATATGCATACAAGCATGAAAATTATGAACTATGAGTTAATAAGTGACGGCTGCAAAACATTAACTTGAATCCTTTACAGAAGAATGGAAAAACTGGTAGAAACCAACCTCGTGGAACACCAGTTTGGATCCTAGAGAAATGTTGGAACACACGAAGTAATACTGTCCTACGGCTTCTCATAGAACGTAGGTCAAGGAAAGACAAATCTACGTTTATAGCATTTGTAGGCTTACAGAAAGCTTTGACAACACTGATTGGAATCTCTTTCAAATTCTAAAGGTGGCAGGGGTAAAATACATGGAGCGAAAGGCTATTTATGATTTGTGTAGAAACCAGACGGAATTTATAAGTCGAGGGGCACAAAAGGGAGGCAGTGGTCGAGAAGGGGGTGAGACAGGGTTGTAGCCTATCCCTGATGTTATTCACTCTGTATATTGAGCAAGCAGTAAAGGAAAGAAAAGAAAAATTTAGAGTAGGAATTAATGTCGACGAAGAAGAAATAAAAACTTTGAGGTTTGCTGATGAGATTGTAATTCTATCAGAGACAGCAAAGGATTTGGAGGGGCAGTTGAGCGGAATGTACAGTATCTTGAAAGGAGAACGTAAGATACATCAACAAAGACAGAAGAGGATAATGGAATGTAGTCAAATTAAATCAGTTATGAAATGCGACACTTAAACAAGTTTTGGTAATTGGGAAGCACAATAACTGATGATGGTCGAAGTAAGGAGGATGTAAAATGTAGACTGGCAATGGCAAGAAAAGCGTTTCTGAAGATGAGAAATTGGTTAACATCAAGTATAGATTTAAGCATCAGGATGTCCTTTCTGAAAGTATTTGTAAGGAGTGTATCCATGGATGGAAGTGAAACATGGACGATAAACAGTTTCCACAAATGGAGAATAGATGCTATTGAAATGTGGTGCTACAGAAGAATGCTGAAGATTAGATGTGTAGATCATGTAACTAATGATGAGGTACTAAATAGAATTAGGGAGAAGAGAAATTTGTGGAACAACCTGACTAAAAGAAGGGATCGATTGGTAGGGCACATTCTGAGGCAACAAGGGATTACCACTTTGGTACTGGACGGAAGCATGAGGGCGTAAAAATCGTAGAGAGAGACAAAAAGGCAGTCAGCAGATTGAGAGGGATGAAGGTTGCTGTAGTTACTCAGAGATGAAGAGGCTGGCACAGGATAGAATAGCATGGAGAGCTGCATCAAACCAGTCTTTGAACTGAAGACCACGACAACACCACAAGTATTTTGTTGAGTTTACAGTCTTTAGATACTAATTTTTTACTTGACGACTTTCCATCAGTTACTACGATCTGTGACCTTTCTAACAGGAAATCATGAATCCTATCACACATCTGAGACAATACTCCAAAGGCACGCAATTTGATTAGAAGCCACTTCTGAGGAACAGTGTTGAAATCCTTCCAGAAATCAAAAAATATGGAATCAATCTGATGATTTCTGTCTATAGCACTTATTAGTTCGTGAGATAAACAGCTATTGTGTTTCAAAAGAACAATATTTTCCGAATCTGTGTTGGCTATT
Source organism: Schistocerca cancellata (assembly GCF_023864275.1). Lineage (NCBI taxonomy): Eukaryota > Metazoa > Arthropoda > Insecta > Orthoptera > Acrididae > Schistocerca > Schistocerca cancellata. The sequence goes on along the minus strand of NC_064637.1, from coordinate 63,668,066 downwards.
TGTCAACAAATTGTTTTCTTTGAGGTGATTCAAAATTATCGAACATAGTATACATTCCAAAATCGTAGTGCACATCGACGTTGCTGATATCGGCCTGTATTTTAGTAGATTACTCCCATTTACTTTCTTGAGTAATGGTGCGATTATGCAACTTTCCAGTCTCTGTTACGGATCTTTCAGCGAGCAAGCAGTTGTATATTATTGCTAAGTATGGAGCCATTGTATCTGCACAGAAAGGAACCTGAGTACTATACATTCTGGTCCTGAGGCCTTGCCTTTTTGAAGTGTTTTAAGCTGCTCCCTACATTGAGGATATCTACTGTAAGTTACTTGTATTGGCAGTTGCTTTGGATTCGTATTATGGAATATTTACTTCATCTTCCTTTTGTGAAGGAATTTCAGAAAACAATGTTTAGTAACTCTTCTTTTGTGACACTGTCGACAATAAAATCACCATCGTTGTTACGCAGTGAAGGTACTGATTGCATGTTACCACTGATGTTCTTTACATATGATCAGAATCTCTTTGGGTTTTCTGCCAGATTTTGACACAGAGATTCGTTGTGAAAACTGTTAAAAGCATCTTGCATTGAGCTTGTCTTAAATTTCGAGCTACTATAAAACTTCACTAATCCCTGAGATGTTATGTTATTTTAAATTTGGCATGCTTTTTTCGTTGCTTCTACAACAGTGTTCTAACATGGCTTGTGTACCACCGGGAATAATACCATCTCTTCTTAATTTATCTCGTGCATATCTCTCAATACTATTTCTTTCAATCTGTAACTACAACTGGTCTATGCTTACATAGATTGAAAGGAATGGAGAGACATTTAGTAAGGTGTCAAGTAAGTTTTTATGTTTTCTTTTTTTAACAATATGCGTTTTGCATTTGCTTCTGGAGGGTTTGGATGTTACGGTATTTAGTGTAGCTACTAATCGCTGTGTCTGTTATGATTCTCCATATTTGGTCAGGCTCACTTGTTGCTAAGAGGTCAAGTACGTTTTTGCAACCATTTACACTTTGAATGGGTTCCTGAACTAGCTGTTCAAAGTAATTTTCTGACGAGTTCATTCAGTACATTTTCAGACAACGTTTTATTCCTACCACCGACTACAAACATGTATTTTCGCCAACATATTGAGGGAGGATTGAAGTCGCTACCAACTATAATTGTACAAATGGGGTACCTATTTGAACCGCCACTAAAGTTTTCTTTTTTTAATTTATTGCAGTTGTCAAGTACAACCTGTACCCATACAACTCACAGGAACTCTCTGCTTCTGTTTCATCACAAGGTAATCTACTTCTGACAGCAATAAACAATCCACCATCAACTGTCCTTTCTGAACATGGCTTGGCTCTTTGTAAAAATTTCAGCTGAAAGTTTTTCGGTTTTTGTAGGCTTATTGTATCTATAAAGATTTGAGATTCAGTACTTTCTGTTAGCACTTGCAGCTCTGGTTATTTTCTGGCACAGTTATGACAGTTTACCACTAAAATACTGTATGATTTTCGTCCCTGCGTCTACTCTCTTCCTGTGTTCATCCTGAGCCCATTGAAACAGAAGCTCTTTCTGCACCTTTCTGAGACAACCTAACTTAAAAACCACTCAATTTCTCCACACAGCCCCCCCCCCTACCTTTATAGCCGCCTCCTATATGTATTGGACTCATCTAGTAAGTAGAAACTTGAAACTCACCACCCTGTGGCACAACCATACAATCACAGAATTGCCTGAGCCTCTGAATCAGATCCTCGACTCGGTTCTGTACCAAAGGACCACAGTCAATTCTACTGACAATGCTACAGATGATGAGCTCTGCCTTCATCTCACAAACTAGATTTGCAGTCTTTAGTAATTCATCTAGCCTCCCAAAACTCCAGAGAATCTCTTCCAAACCAAAGAGAAACGCAATGCTAGTAAGAACTTGAGCCATGAACTGCAGTTGGCTGCATCCTGTGCTCTTCATGTCACCTGTAAGCAACCATTTCACATCTGAAATGATGACTCCCAGCATGTACACACGATGCTGACTGGATTTCTTCCCTCCTTAACAGTCATATCTCTAAGGGGCTTCATTACACATCTAACATATCAGCTCAACAGTACTAGTAATTCCATCCTCTGGTCAATGCTCAGATCTTGCAGGCCGAAACGAATCCTCTGGAAAAGGCCGAACCACTTCATCTGGCTCAGGAACTTCTTGAGCCATAGACAGTACCCCAAACCTGTTCATCATACAAACAGAGGAAGCCCTCTGATTGTCCTCTGAGAAAGGGTTTGCTGCTGGCCACACCTCAGAATGATGTACCATTTGACCACAAATGAGGATTCAACCTCAGTGTGGGCAGTACCCAGGACAGCCACAGCAGTGGACCAAGCAGGGACACATGATTTGTGCTGGATATCCCTCGAATCGCCGTGTTGGCCCCCGCAATGATGCCATTGGCAACAGCCTCGAACTGAGTGAGCAAAGCCAACACTGCCTGGAGCTGAGTGAAGCATCACCAACTCATCTTGCATCTGAACACAGGTATTGCAGTTCCTACCCATACTAAAGATGGCTTAGTAAATACACAGACAAATACAAAGTATAAGAGTTAAAGCTAAATAATACCGAAGAAATTAAAAATGTAAGTCTCTCTTGAAACAGAGATCAGGACTAATGTGGTGTAAATACTGGTAACTACAGACATAATTGTTGAATAATTTGAATGGCAGATGCAGCAATAAATTCAGTCAGATCTCAAATAAAAGGGCGCTCTAAGCATAGAGAGTATATGGCAGTAATCTAAGTATGGCAAAATTTACAGTGGTTTCAGATAGCACCAAACATGCTCCTACAAAATACTTTTCAGTAATCAAATCTACTAGGAAAGTGGTGTTTATTAAAAATGGAGTTCATCTTCATTGATATTTCTCACGATGGAAGGAAGTGTGCCTTTTGTTACTTACATTATTTTACAGATATTTCCCATTGTAACTCATGTTGTGATGTTACTAGAATAGTTACACATGACATTTAAATATGCATATGAAGAATGACTGCAAGATTTACTTTATGTTTTATTTTAAAAATAACGAAGATACATTTAGCAAAGTGTCTTTTTCGCTTTATACCAGAGATTTCTGTGCAAATGTTACCTCTGAGTTAACAAGGTAATCACCTGCTGGTGTTTATTTTCTCTGCTGAAGTCCAGTGGTGTGAGCCCATTCTTGTCCTTGGCCTCCCTGTCGGCCCCCACCTCCAGCAGTGCAGCTGCCGCCTCCCTCTGACCATTCATTGCCGCGTAGTGCAGCGGTGTCCACCAGTTACTTTTCCTGGCGTCGGGGTGTGCGTGGGACGCCACCAGGAGCCGCACCATAGCCGGCTGGCCGTGCCAAGCAGCAAGGTGGAGCGGCGTGTTCTGGTCACTGTCCCTGGCGTCGACCTCTGCCCCAGCACCCAATAGACACCTCGCTGCTTCGACTTGCCCCTTCCACGCTGCCTTGTGCAGGGCAGTCATGTTGCCGAAGAACATGTCCCTCGCCCTCACGTCGGCTCCTGCCGCCAGCAGTGCCCGCAGCTCCTCCATTGCCCCTTCCTTCGCTGCCTCGATCAGCCTCCCGCCCTTTTCCGCTGCAGTAAGGCTCCTGCACAAGCCAGAGAAATTCACACACTTGAATACAAACACACACTTCTGGTGAACAAAAGTACCATGGAAGCAGAACTGTGACCACTTCTTAAAACTTTTTTGACTGGTGACAAATATTAAGTCTACGTTCCTCATTGTTCTACAATGAAATCGTAAAGTCACTGTGCAGAAGACTGCAGACTACAGATGTAGATTTCATTGGAAATTTGAAACAAATCTGAGTGAACACAAGTTGGCAGAACTGTTTCTTTATAAATATGTAACAGTTTTTTAATTTCCCATACTTTGGTTAAGTTGATAAAACAGGCTGAATAAGTTGATAAGAGATGCTGAATACAATTTACAGTGTTTAGATGTCCAACGTGTTTTTAAATTAGTGTGCTATTAACTATTCTGTGTGTTCTGCCCATGAAACATAGCCTTTTGCTCACTTTGCCCATAACATTTTCTATGTGATGGCTCCAATTTAAGTTCTTAGTAATTGTAATTTATTCTTAACTGAACTGGCAATTTATAAATTTGTATGATTTAGTGTGTAATTGAAATGTAACAAACTTTGTAGTACTCAGGACGAAGACCTCACACTTTTTGTTGCTCAGGGTTTATTACCATTTTCTGTACCATGAAGATATTTTGTGTAAATCATTTTGTAGTTTATATTGATGTTCTGATTGGCTTTACTAGAAGGTAAACGAAGGCATCTGTAAAAATTCTAAAAGGACTGCTCAGACTGTCTTCTAAATCACTGATATAAATTAACAATGGTAGATGATCTCTAACACCTTCTTCTAGAACTACAGCTATCACTTACATCTCAATCGATGACTTCCCGCCAATTACTACGAACTGTGACCTACCTAAACTAAATAACTAGTCCAGTCACACAACTGAAGTGATACTCTATAGCCAAGGAATTTGATTGGAAGTCGCTTGTGAGACATGGTGCCAAACATCTAGCAATATGAAATCAATTTCAGATTCCCTGTCGATAAAACTCATTACTTTGTGTAGATAAAGAACCAGTTGCGTGACACGTGGGTGACATCTTACGAATGAGTCAATACGTTGTTACCTTTGATGTATTGTAGATCATAAAGAATCCTAGTGCAAGTAGACAGGAATGGTATAGGTGTATAATTCAATGGACTAGCTCTAGTTCATTCGTTGTGTATCGGTATGTCACGAGCAGCTTTCTCGTATTAAGTATGGATTATTCATCAGGTTGACTCAAATTTGATAAGTGCAGTGACGTCACGCATTTAACGTAAATTATGGGTCGGCGGTTTGTGGGTCCAGAGATAATGCCTGACAGCATCCCAGAAGTATTACATAATTTTCAGATCGTGTGAATTTTGTGGATGAGACAGAAAAATGATTTCATTAACTTTTTCCTCAAATCACTATTACACGATTATGGCCTTATGACATGGGCAGTTACCATGCTGGAAGATGCCATCACTGTCGAGAGAGAGAGATAAAACATGGCACGATGAAACTGGTCTGCAGAAATATACATGTGCTCCACTGCTATAAATGCGCCTTCAATTTCTACCATAAGTCACAGCCCAGGTGGCTTCTCCCCACAACATAATACTGCCACCTTCATCCTGCACCTGTTACGCAGTGCGTGTTTCAATTAACAATTTGCGTGGATGCCCACTTATCACGATTTGTTTATCAACTTGATGTAGCAAGATTCACGATTCATCCGACCACGTGATGTGTAGCGGGCCACTGTCCTGTGTGAGCCTCTTCCTACTGCAACCTAAATCCCTACAACTATTTCAATGTGCGTGTTGTATTCAAGCATTGATCTCCCCCTACAGTTTTTCTGCCTACACTTCATTCCATTATCAAACTGATAATTCCCTGACACCTCAGGGCGTGTCCAATCGACTCTTCTTTTAGTTAAGTTGTGCCACAAATTTCTCTTTTCCCCATTTCGATTCAGTACTTCCACATCTATTTGATATTGTAATGTAATTTTCAGTATTTTTATATAGACCACTTTTCAAAACCTTCTGTTCTCTTTTTGTCTGAACTGCTCACGTCTCACTCCAAACAAATACCTACAGAAAAGTCTTCTGAAAACTGAAGTTTATATCAGATGCTAACAAATTCCTTATTCTCAGAAATACCTTTCCTAATCGAATTCCCTTGGCTTCATGTGATTTAAATCGACTACATTCCATTACTCTTGTTTTTCTTTTGTTTACATGCATCTCCTTTCGAGATATTATCGAAGTTCTTTGCTGTCTCTAAGATAAATAGTCATTGGCGTAACTAAAAATTTATATCTCTTCTCCGTATACTTTAATCCCCTTTCCAAATTTCTACTTAGTTTCCGTCACAGTTTGCTCAACGTACACACTGAATAATATCGAGGATAGGACGCACACCAGCCTCACCCGCTTCTAAACTACGCCTTCCCTTTCTTGTTCTTTTGTCATCAGTCTTCTGACTCGTTTGATGCGGCCCACCATGAATTCCTCTCCTGTGCCAACCTCTTCATCTCAGAGTAGCACTCGCAACCTATGTCCTCTATCGTTTGCTGGATGTATTCCAATCTTTGTCTTCCTCTACAGTTCTCGCCTTCTACAGCTCCCTCTACTACCATGGAAGTCATTCCCTCATGTCTTAACAGATGTCCTGTTATCCTGTCCCTTCTCCTTATCAGTGTTTTCCATATGCTCCTTTCCTCTCTGATTCTGCACAGAACCTCCTCATTCCTTTCCTTATCAGTCCACCTAATTTTCAACATTCGTCTATAGCACCATATCTCAAATGCTTCGATTCTCTTCTACTCCGGTTTTCCCACAGTCCATGTTCCACTACCATACAATGATGTACCCCAGACGTACATTCTCAGAAATTTCTTCCTCGAATTAAAGCTTATATTTGATATTAGTAGACTTCTCTTGGCCAGGAATGCCCTTTTTTGTCAGTGCTAGTCTGCTTTTTATGTCCTCCTTGCTCCGTCCGTCATTGGTTATTTTACTGCCTAAGTAGCAGAATTCCTTAACTTCATTGACTTCGTGACCATCAATCCTGGTGTTAAGTTTCTCGCTGTTCTCATTTCCATTACTTCTCATTACCTTCGTCTTTCTTCGATTTACTCTCAGCCCATACTCTGTACTCAGACTGTTCATTCCGTTCAGCAGATCATTTAATTCTTCTTCACTTTCACTCAGGGTAGCAATGTCATCAGCTAATCGTATTATTTAATATCCTTTCACCGTGAACTTTAATTCCACTTCTGAACCTTTCTTTTATTTCCATCACTGCTTCCTCGAAGTACAGACTGAACAGAGGCGAAGGACTACGTGACTCTTTTTAATATGAGCGTTTCGTTCTTGGTTGTCCACTCTTATTATTCCCTCTTGGCTGTTGTACATGTTGTATACGACCCGTCTCTCCCTATAGCTTACACCTATTTTTCTCATAATTCCGAACATCTTGCACCATTTTACACCGTCAAACGCTTTTTCCAGGTCGACAAATTCCATGAACATTCTTGATTTTTCTTCAGTCTTGCTTCCATTATTAATCTCAACGTCAGAATTTCCTCTCTTGTGCCTTTATCTTTCCTAAAGCCTAACTGATCGTCATCTAGCGCATCCTCAATTTTCTCTGCCATTCTCCTGTATATTATTCTTGCAAGCAACTTGGATGCATGAGCTGTTAAGCTGACTGTGCGGTAATTCTCGCACTTGTCAGCTCTTGCCGTCTTCGGAATTGTGTGGGTAATCCTTTTCCGAAAGTCAGATGGTATGTTGCCAGACGCATCATTTCTACACACCGATGTGAATAGTGATTTTGTTGCTACTTCCCCCAGTGATTTTAAAAATTCTGTTGGAATGTTATCTATCTCTTCTGCCTCATTTGGTCTTAAGTTCTCCAAAGCTCCTAAATTCTGATTCTAATACCCGGGCCCCTTATCTCGTCTAAATCGACTCCTGTTTCTTCTTCTGTCACATCAGACAAATCTTCCCCCTCATAGAAGTTTTCAATGTATTATTTCCTCCTATCCGCTCTCTCCTCTGCATTTAACAGTGGAACTCCCATTGCACTCCTAATGTTATCGCCCTTGGTGTTAATGTCACCGAAGGTCGTTTCGACTTTCCTTTATGCTGAGTCAGTCCTACAACAATCATTTCTTTTTCGATTTCTTCACATTTTTCATACTGTCGTTTCATCTTGGCTTCCCAGCAGTTGCTATTTATTTCATTCCTCAGCGACTTTTATTTCTGTATTCCTGAGTCTCCCAGAACATTTTTGTACTTCTTCCTTTCATCGATCAATTTAAGTATTTCTTCTGTTACCCATTGTTTCTTTGCAGTTACCTTCTTTGTACCTGTTTTCCTTCCCAACTTCTGTTATCGCTCTTTTTAGGGATGTCCATTCTTCAACTGTACTGCCTACTGAGCTATTACTTATTGCTGTATCTATAGCCTTAGAGAACTTCAAGCATGTCTTGTCATTCCTTACTACTTCCGTATCCCACTTCTTTGCGTATTGATTCTTCCTGACTAATGCCTTAAACTTCAGCCTACTCTTCATCACTACTATATTGTGAACTGAGTCTACATCTGTTCCTGGTTATGCCTTACTATCCAGTAGCTGATTTCGCAATCTCTTTCTGACCATGATATAATCTAACTGAAATCTTCCCGTATCACCCAGCCTTTTTCAAATATACCTCTTCCTCTTGTGATTCATGAACAGAGTATTCGCTATTACTAGCTGAAATCTATTACAGAACTCAGTTAATCTTTCACCTCTCTCATTCCTTGTCCCAAGCCCACATTCTCCTACAACCGTTTCTTCTACTCCTTTCTCTACGACTACATTCCAGCCCCCCATCACTATTAGATTTTCATCCCCCTTTACATATTGTTATTATCCTTTCAATATCCTCATACACTTTCTCTATCGCTACATCAACATTTTACCTACATTTCAGTTCACTTACCTCCGACACAATTCATTCACAACTATACAGAATACTATTCTGATCTCGACTGACACTTGCAATAAATTGAGAAAATTAGACAGGTGCCGTTTGTGTTCAAATACAAAAGAGCAGCCTGCAGGGTTAGCCAGCATCTGCATTCCTCTTCAAGCACACATTTCTTGCGGTCTTCCCATATTTTTGTTCAACCGTATGCTGCACACCAGGTGAAATAACTTTGTCAAGGCTGCTCCCCCAAGGATCTCAGCAATTCGTCTACTGAAGGGGACTCACTTCCACGTGGTGTCTTTCAGAACTCTTTTTTATCACTGTATCATGCATTCCGTCTCACCTCCTCTTCTATTTCTACCGTATGCTTCTCAGGTTTAGCCCTCTAATGCAGACACACTACAAATTCTTCCCACCTTTCAGCTTTCTCTTCTTTGCTTAGTAACGGGTTACATCTAAGCTCTTGATATTAATACAGCTGCTGCATTTTTCTCCAATTGACAGCATCTATGTTTCTCATATTTAAGCATGTATCTACAGTCCAGGATTTGCCCTCTAGCTACTCCTGCTCAGCTGTTTAAGAGTTACTGCCAGTCTCGTTTTTACATAATCCCTGTTACTTTTATGATGCATTTTTTAATTTTCACTCTTCGTGAACTAAATACACTACTGACCATTAAAATTGCTACACCACGAAGATGACGTGCTACAGACGCAAAATTTAACCGACAGGAAGAAGATGCTGTGATTTGCAAATGATTAGCTTTTCAGAGCATTCACACAAGGTTGGCGCCGGTGGCGACACCTACAACGTGCTGACATGAGGAAAGTTTCCAACAGATTTCTCATACACAAACAGCAGTTGAGCAGCATTGCCTGTTGAAACGTTGTTGTGATGCCTCGTGTAAGGAGGAGAAATGCGTACCATCACGTTTCCGACTTTGATGAAGGTCCGATTGTAGCCTATCGCGACTGCGGTTTATCGTATCGCGACACTGCTGCTCGCGTTGGTCGAGATCCAATGACTGTTAGCAGAATATGGAATCGGTGGGTTCAGAAGGGTAATACGGAACGCCGTGCTGGATTCCAACGGCCTCGTATCACTAACAGTCAAGATGACAGGCATCTTATCCGCATGGCTGTAACGAATCGTGCAGCCACGTCTCCATCCCTGAGTCAACAGATGGGGACGTTTGCAAGACAACAACCATCTGCACGAACAGTTCGACGACGTTCGCAGCAGCTCGGACTATCAGCTCGGAGACCACGGCTGCGGTCACCCTTGACGCTGCATCACAGACAGGAGCGCCTGCGATGGTGTACTCAACGACGAACGTAGGTGCACGAATGGCAAAACGTCATTTTTTCGGATGAATCCAGGTTCTGTTTACAGCATCATTAAGGTCGCATCCGTGTTTGGCGACATCGCGGTGAACGCACATTGGAAGCGTGTATTCGTCATCGCCATACTGGCGTATCACAAGAAGTGATGGTATGGGGAGCCATTAGTTACACGTCTCTGTCACCTTGTTCGCATTGATGGCACTTTGAACAATGGACGTTACATTTCAGATGTGTTACGACCCGTGGCTCTACCCTTCATTCGATCCCTGGGTAACCCTACGTTTCAGCAGCATAATGCACGACCGCAGGCCCTGTACGGCCCTTTCTGAATACAGGAAATGTTCGACTGCTGCCCTGGTCAGCACATTTTCCAGATTCCTCACGAATTGAAAACATCTGGACAATGGTGGCCGAGCAACTGGCTCGTCACAATCCGCCAGTCTCTACTCTTGATGAACTGTGGTATCGTGTTGAAGCTGCATGGGTAGCTGTACCTGTACACGCCATCCAAGCTCTGTATGACTCAATGCCCAGGCGTATCAAGGCCGTCATTACAGCCAGAGGTGGTTGTTCTGGACACTGATTTCTCAGGATCTATGCACCCAAATTGCGTGAAAATGTAATTACATGTCAGTGGTAGTATAACGTATTTGTCCAATGAATACCCGTTTATCATCTGCATTTCTTCTTGGTGCAGCAATTTTAATGGCTAGTAGTGTATCTCCTACGTTATCCACGGGTTTCTACTAAGCCTTGTGTTTTGAGCAATATGATCTTCAGCCTGATGGCTTCTGTCTCGGGTTCTTCAGCCGACGATGGTTTCATAGTTTTTTTGATGTTTCGCCAGCACTAGTGACTGGCACCGTCAAAGCTTCACCTTCCATTGGGGACGAGCTCGCAGCCGTAGATTATACGAATGCGGTCCAACGTCCAGTGGCTTTTCAGTCATCATTTACGTGCCGTTCCCTTGGTACCTGCAACAGTCGGCTGCAGCACGTGAATCTGATCAGTTCACAATGAGGCTTTCTTCTTCGTTGTTGAAGCTATTCTCATGTTTGTGTTTTTCTTTAAATTCTCTGAACAAGTGAGTGTAAAAGCTCTTCTCTACAGCCAGAACTTCCGTGTCAGAGAATTACTACGTGGTCACTTTCACATAGCACATGCTTCGCCATGGCCTGTTACTCCACCTGCCACAACCTGCATTACCACTTATCTTCTGCGATTCTGGTGTTGATTGATCGTCCAGGCAAACCAACATAACTTTTCCACATGTGCATGATATGTGGTATATTCCCAACATGGCAAGTGGGTCCTTTTTCTCCTTTACCGTCTTGAGACACTCTTTGATGTTCTTCGTCGGTTTATAGATAGTCTTTACACCGTGTTAGCGCAATATACGGTCGATTCAGAAAAATTCTACCAGACAGCTTGCTCCTTCACGCCTTACCCTGATACATATTGTCCTACCATGTTTCTATTCTTTTTCCTACTATCAAATTCCAGTCTATCACCATTAATTTTTGTCTTCATTAACTATCTAAATCTTTCTTATCTCCACATACATTCTCTGAATCATCTGAGGGCCTCGCTGGTGTGTGAACTTTTGTGTTACTTTGTTGGGTGTGATTTCGAGTCTATCTCGGATACAATAATATGCTCACTATGCAGGTCTTCGTAGCTTACATTCATTCCCATTTTCTGATTCATTATTAGATCTACTCCACATTATTGTTCGGTGTTGATAATCCTGTTCTCACCTCACCAGAACTCTTGTTCTTCCAGCTATTGCACTTCAATAATTCCCAGCATATCTAACTTCAAGCTGACCATTTCCCTTAAATGATAATTAAATCAAGACCCTACGCTGTCGACAGGCGTTGATATACATAAACGGGGACAGTTGAAAATGTGTGCCCCGACCAGGACTCGAACCCAGGATCTCCTGCTTACATGGCAGACGCTCTGTCCATCTGAGCCACCGAGGCCACAGAGGATAGGGCGACTGTAGGGACTTATCCCTTGCACGCTCCACGTGAGACCCACATTCCCAACTTAATGTCCACACACTACATTCGTAGTGCCCCTGCCCACTACACTCATTACTCGCGGCAGAATCTTACCGAGTCCCGTAAGAGTTCGGGCAATGTTTGTGCATCCAGCACAGAAGAAGAAGTCAATGGCCGGTTAGCCTTAACTGTATGAGGATGGTATCTGTTCTTTTGGACATGTCCGCAACAACAGATATGATCTTCATATACCAGTATTTCCCTTAAATTCTCTGTCCTATCTTCCCGATTAAGGGACCTAATATTCCGCACTCTTGCCTGTGTAGTGCTACTTTTGTTTGTCCTGGACAACTATTTTACCTCTGGAATATTTTATCAAGAAGTATGAAGCCATAGTAGAGCTGCATACCCACAGCAATAAAATGTTAGTTACTTACATTATCTATATGTAGGGGCTGTGAAAGTGATTGTATTCAGTACACGGGAAGTTTGAATAAATTTGCATTCAATCACAATTTTTTCAAGTTTTATTAAATTACATGATGCATTTCGAAACCAGTGGGCCCATCTTCAGGTGCAAAGCGCCTAATACATAATTTAAATTTCCTCTCGAGTGAGGTGAAATACATTTTCCGGTTATGAGAAAGTTGCACGTTAGGTTTTGTTAATCAAGCGTTAAAAATGTGAGGAACAGTAAAACAAACAGTAAAAAACTTACTAAACACACCAGGAAGAACATTTTGAGGACATCATATGTAGGTTTACACACTTTGTCATCGTATATCGCATCACTCAGGGCAGAAATTTGTTTATGTACTTTAAAAACACTTCACAGATGTAGTTTAACTTAATGTAATCAAAGAAGAAGTCTACCTCATACTGTCAGAGATCCGAGTTTTGATACGTGCAAGGAATACATTTAAAATAATTATTTCAAATTACTAGCGAAATCTTAATTTAACATGGATACAGGTTATCTGACTTTGTGGAGGTATATTTCCAGCTATTCAAACAGATTTATGGTTTTATCATTGGCTTCATTGTGTAGTACTACCAAATTTTTTTTCTATCCTGTTGATAATGTGTTTCATTTGTAGCATTTGTTGTGCAACACCTGATTTTTCAGAGTGGTTGATTCTAAGAGAATGTGTGTTCTTGGAAACAGGTTTTGAAATATCTGCCAGTTTTCCCTATATATTAGGCAAGACAACTTGTGCATGGTATTTTATACACTTCAGTGCTATTGAATATTTGGTTATCTAGTCTTATGATGCGGACTAGTTAGAACACCAGGCATGTATCTCCACAAAATGAAAAAGCCTGGGTCTATGTAGACTTCGCTAGCCATAGTTATTTTAGTAATTTAAAAGACTTACTTTAAATTTATTCCTTGCATTTGACAAGAGGTCTCTAAAAATTTCACTGTGAAGTGTTTCTAAAATGGCATAATCACATGTGTGTCAAGTGGTGTGATGTATGATGACAGAATGAGTAAACCAACATACGCTGACCTCAGAAGATTAAAAATGTCCTTCCTTGTTTGTGTGATAGGTTTTTATTATTTTTTCCACTGTTTCACACATACTTTTTGCACTCACTTCACTAAATACGAAACCTAACGTGTAACCTCCACATATCAGGAAAATGTATTTCAATTCGCTTAAGAGCAAATGTAAATTATGTATTACACCATTTGCACCTGAAGATTGACCCACATAATACACTAAAAATTGTGAAAGAAACCATTTCTATTCAAACTTTCAGTGTACTTCATTTGTTAGCTTCACATTCTGTGGATCATTTGCATGATAAGTCTTAATGGCGTGGAGCACCTCATTTTACATTCACATCCAAAATTAATTTGTAAGTATGGCAACATGCTGAACATTGATAAGTCGTTTTAATTATTATTAATAAACATGGACGATAGCTACACTCCTGGAAATTGAAATAAGAACACCGTGAATTCATTGTCCCAGGAAGGGGAAACTTTATTGACACATTCCTGGGGTCAGATACATCACATGATCACACTGACAGAACCACAGGCACATAGACACAGGCAACAGAGCATGCACAATGTCGGCACTAGTACAGTGTATATCCACCTTTCGCAGCAATGCAGGCTGCTATTCTCCCATGGAGACGATCGTAGAGATGCTGGATGTAGTTCTGTGGAACGGCTTGCCATGCCATTTCCACCTGGCGCCTCAGTTGGACCAGCGTTCGTGCTGGACGTGCAGACCGCGTGAGACGACGCTTCATCCAGTCCCAAACATGCTCAATGGGGGACAGATCCGGAGATCTTGCTGGCCAGGGTAGTTGACTTACACCTTCTAGAGCACGTTGGGTGGCACGGGATACATGCGGACGTGCATTGTCCTGTTGGAACAGCAAGTTCCCTTGCCGGTCTAGGAATGGTAGAACGATGGGTTCGATGACGGTTTGGATGTACCGTGCACTATTCAGTGTCCCCTCGACGATCACCAGTGGTGTACGGCCAGTGTAGGAGATCGCTCCCCACACCATGATGCCGGGTGTTGGCCCTGTGTGCCTCGGTCGTATGCAGTCCTGATTGTGGCGCTCACCTGCACGGCGCCAAACACGCATACGACCATCATTGGCACCAAGGCAGAAGCGACTCTCATCGCTGAAGACGACACGTCTCCATTCGTCCTTCCATTCACGCCTGTCGTGACACCACTGGAGGCGGGCTGCACGATGTTGGGGCGTGAGCGGAAGACGGCCTAACGGTGTGCGGGACCGTAGCCCAGCTTCATGGAGACGGTTGCGAATGGTCCTTGCCGATACCCCAGGAGCAACAGTGTCCCTAATTTGCTGGGATGTGGCGGTGCGGTCCCCTACGGCACTGCGTAGGATCCTACGGTCTTGGCGTGCATCCGTGCGTCGCTGCGGTCCGGTCCCAGGTCGACGGGCACGTGCACCTTCCGCCGACCACTGGCGACAACATCTATGTACTGTGGAGACCTCATGCCCCACGTGTTGAGCAATTCGGCGGTACGTCCACCCGGCCTCCCGCATGCCCACTATACACCCTCGCTCAAAGTCCGTCAACTGCACATACGGTTCACGTCCACGCTGTCGCGGCATGCTACCAGTGTTAAAGACTGCGATGGAGCTCCGTATGCCACGGCAAACTGGTTGACACTGACGGCGGCGGTGCACAAATGCTGCGCAGCTAGCGCCATTCGACGGCCAACACCACGGTTCCTGGTGTGTCCGCTGTGCCGTGCGTGTGATCATTGCTTGTACAGCCCTCTCGCAGTGTCCGGAGCAAGTATGGTGGGTCTGACACACCGGTGTCAATGTGTTCTTTTTTCCATTTCCAGGAGTGTAAGAGAAATCAGAGCTCGAACAGAAAGGTTTAGGTGTTCGTTTTTCCCACGCGGTGTTCGGGAGTGGAATGGTGGGGAGATAGTATGATTGTGGTTCGATGAACCCTCTGCCAAGCACTTAAATGTGAATTGCAGAGTAATCATGTATATGTAGAAACAGAGGAGGGTGGTGCGATCGGCACCCAAGGAAGTACCATTGAGGAAACGCACGACATTGAGTGACCGCATATAGTGGCGTGCCAGGTAGGACACATCAGACGACCAAGAGAGTTTCCTATCGAGCATGAGCGCCAGGAATTTCGTAGTTTCAATGACACAAAGGCAACAGATCAAAGATGTAAAGATGATGGGAGAACCATTTGCAACGCCAGAAATTAATGCAGACGGTTTTGTCAGTAGAAAAACGAAAGTCATTGTCTATGCTCCAGGAGTAAAGACGATCAAGACATCGCTGAAGACGCCG
This sequence comes from Schistocerca cancellata, assembly GCF_023864275.1. Taxonomy (NCBI): domain Eukaryota; kingdom Metazoa; phylum Arthropoda; class Insecta; order Orthoptera; family Acrididae; genus Schistocerca; species Schistocerca cancellata. Next base: position 63,652,297 of record NC_064637.1, on the reverse strand, counting down.
CTCAATGAGACAGGTCCATGGAGAATTTCAATTGATGGCAAATCCTCAACAAAAAGGGATCCGGAGATGCCTGGTGGGAGACAGTCCATTGTAGGGTTAATGGCAATAGCAAAGAGAACGATGCTCAGGACAGAACCCTGAGGCACTCCGTTTTCCTGGATAAAAGTGTCAGACAAGGGAGAACCCACATGTACGTTGAAAATTCCGTCTTTTAAAAACTCCTAAAGGAAACAGTAACGTGTATCCACAGGACATGTGGCCTGTATTTGAAGAAGTGTCATGATGATCTCTCCTTTGGCAAAAGATTCCGGAATAGTCCCCCATTCGGATCTCCGGGAGGGGACTGCAAAGGGGGAGGTTACCATGAGAAAAAGATTGAATAATGAACGAAAGGATAACGTTCTACGAGTCGTGGCGTGGAATGTCAGAAGCTTGAACGTGGTAGGGAAACTAGAAAATCTGAAAAGTGAAATGCAAAGGCTCAATCTACATATAGTAGGGGTCAGTGAAGTGATGTGGAAGGAAGACAAGGATTTCTGGTCAGATGAGTATCGGGTAATATCAACAGCAGCAGAAAATGGTATAACAGGTGTAGGATTCGTTATGAACAGGAAGGTAGGGCAGAGGGTGTGTTACTGTGAACACTTCAGTGACCGGGTTGTTCTAATCAGAATCGACAGCAGACCAACACCGATAACCAAGTATACATGCCGACGTCGCAAGCTGAAGATGAACGGATAGAGAAAGTGTATGAGGATATTGAAAGGGTAATGCAGTATGAAAAGGGGGACGAAAATCTAATAGTCATGGGCGACTGGAATGCAGTTGTAGGGGAAGGAGTAGAAGAAAAGGTTACAGGAGAATATGGGCTTGGGACAAGGAATGAAAGAGGAGAAAGACTAATTGAGGTCTGTAACAAGTTTCAGCTAGTAATAGCGAATACCCTGTTCAAGAATCACAAGAGGAGGAGGTATACTTGGAAAAGGCCGGGAGATACGGGAAGATTTCAATTATATTACATCATGGTCAGACAGAGATTCCGAAATCAGATACTGGATTGTAAGGCGTACCCAGGAGCAGATATAGACTCAGATCACAATATAGTAGTGATGAAGAGTAGGCTGAAGTTCAAGACGTTAGTCAGGAAGAATCAATACGCAAAGAAGTGGGATACGGAAGTACTAAGGAATGACGAGATACGTTTGAAGTTCTCTAACGCTATAGATGCAGCAATAAGCAATAGCGCAGTAGGCAGTACAGTTGATGAGGAATGGATATCTCTAAAAAGGACCATCACAGAAGTTGGGAAGGAAAACATAGGTACAAAGAAGGTAGCTGCGAAGAAACCGTGGGTAACAGAAGAAATACTTCAGTTGATTGATGAAAGGAGGAAGTACAAACATGTTCCGGGAAAATCAGGAATACAGAAATACAAGTCGCTGAGGAATGAAATAAATAGGAAGTGCAGGGAAGCTAAGACGAAATGGCTGCAGGAAAAATGTGAAGACATCGAAAAAGGTACGATTGTCGGAAGGACAGACTCAGCATACAGGTAAGCCAAAACAATCTTTGGTGACATTAAAAGCAACGGTGGTAACATTAGGAGTGCAACGGGAATTCCACTGTTAAATGCAGAGGAGAGAGCAGATAGGTGGAAAGAATACATTGAAAGCCTCTATGAGGGTGAAGATTTGTCTGATGTGATAGAAGAAGAACAGGAGTCGATTTAGAAGAGATAAGGGATCCAGTATTAGAATCAGAATTTAAAAGAGCTTTGGAGGACTTACGGTCAAATAAGGCAGAAGGGATAGATAACATTCGATCAGAATTTCTAAAATCATTGGGCGAAGTGGCAACAAAACGACTATTCACGTTGGTGTGTAGAATATATGAGTCTGGGGATATACCATCTGACTTTCGGAAAAGCATCATCCACACAATTCCGAAGACGGCAAGAGCTGACAAGTGCGAGAATTATCGCACAATCAGCTTAACAGCTCATGCATCGAAGCTGCTTGCAAAAATAATATACAGAAGAATGGAAAAGAAAATTGAGAATGCGCTATGTGACGATCAGTTTGGCTTTAGGAAAAGTAAAGGGACGAGAGAGGCAATTCTGACGTTACGGCTAATAATGGAAGCAAGGCTAAAGAAAAATCAAGAGACTCATGGGATTTGTCGACCTGGAAAAAGCGTTCGACAATATAAAATGGTGCAAGCTGTTCGAGATTCTGAAAAAAGTAGGGGTAAGCTATAGGGAGAGACGGGTCACATACAATATGTACAACAACCAAGAGCGAATAATAAGAGTGGACGATCAAGAACGAAGTGTTCGTATTAAGAAGGATGTAAGAGAAGGCTGTAGCCTTTCGCCCCTACTCTTCAATCTGTACATCGAGGAAGCAATTATGGAAATAAAAGAAAGTTTCAGGAGTGGAATTAAAATACAAGGTGAAAGGATATCAATGATACGATTCGCTGATGACATTGCTATCCTTAGTGAAAGTGAAGAAGAATTAAATGATCTGCTGAATGGAATGAACAGTCTAATGAGTACACAGTATGATTTGAGAGTAAATCGGAGAAAGACGAAGGTAATGAGAAGTAGTATAAATGAGAACAGCGAGAAACTTAACAACGGGATTGATGGTCACGAAGTCAATGAAGTTAAGGAATTCTGCTACCTAGGCAGTAAAATAACCAATGACGGACGGAGCAAGGAGGACATCAAAAGCAGACTCGCTATGGCAAAAAAGGCCTTTCTGGCCAAGAGAAGTCTACTAATATCAAATACCGGCCTTAATTTGAGGAAGAAATTTCTGAGGATTTACGTCTTGAGTACAGCATTGTATGGTAGTGAAACATGGACTGTGGGAAAACCGGAACAGAAGAGAATCGAAGCATTTGAGATGTGGTGCTATAGACGAATGTTGAAAATTAGGTGGACTGATAAGGTAAGGAATGAGGAGGTTCTACGCAGAATCGGAGAGGAAAGGAATATGTGGAAAACACTGATAAGGAGAAGAGAGAGGATGATAGGACATCTGCTAAGACATGAGGGAATGACTTCCATGGTACTAGAGGGAGCTGTAGAGGGCAAAAACTGTAGAGGAAGACAGAGATTGGAATACGTCAAGCAAATAGTTGAGGACGTAGGTTGCAAGAGCTACTCTGAGATGAAGAGGTTAGCACAGGAAAGGAATTCGTGGCGGGCCGCATCAAACCAATCAGTAGACTGATGGAAAAAAAAAAGAACAAAGGAAACAGGGCAGGCGGCCATTGAAGTCCAACGTGTAGAGCGTACGGAGGATACCGGTTGTCCAGCACGTGTCGTAGGCCTGCTCCAAATCGAAAAACATGGTCACGGTCTGGGATTTCCGCAGAAAACCATTCATGACATGGGTTGACAAAGAAACGAGATGGTCAACTGCAGAACACCGCGGTCGAAATCCGCTCTGTGCATTCGTTAGTAAATGGCGAGACTCGATCCACCACACGAGCAGGGCATGAATCATACTTTCCATCACCTTGCAAATGCAGCTGTTAAGAGAGATGGGGTGGTAGCTAGAAGGAAGGTTTTTGTCCTTACTGGGTTTATATATGGGTACGATGGTTTGAGGCCAGCGTCCAGGAAATGTGCCCTCAGCCCAGATGCGGTTGCACATAAGCAGAAAGCGCTTGCCCGCAAGAGAAAGGTGCTGCAACATCTGAATGTGGCGTCTGGCCCTGGGGCGGAGGATCGGGATGAACAGAGAGCACGATCTAGCTCCCTCATAGTAAAGGCGTCATTATAGCACTCACGGTTCAGAGAAGAGAAGGGTATCGCCGGAGCCGCCTCTGCTCGTTTCCGATGTAGGAAGGCAGAGTGCTGGTGGGAAGAGCTAGAATCTTCAGCAAAATGGCGGCCCAAGGTACTGCAGATAGCAATAGGGTCCACAATAACATCGTCTGCTACTCTGAGGGCGGAAATGGGGGATGGATGTTGGTCCTAGAGAGTCGTTGTAGGTTGCCCCCAGGACGGAGGAAACTGTGGAACTGTTAAAAAACTAGTGAATGAAATCCAGCTAGCTCGTTTGATATCCAAAAGAACGCGACGACACTTTGCGCGCATCTGTGGATAATGAATGCAGTTTGCCATCGTAGGATGACAGTTAAAAATGCGGAGAGCATGTCTCCGCCCGTGAACTGCATCCCGGCACGCCTCAGTCCACCAAAGGACTGGGACACGACTTGATAAAGAGGAAGTGTGAAGAACGCAACATTCTGCAGTAGTAAGGATAACGTTGGTGAGATAGTCCACCTGGTCCTCACAACTGGGGAAATCTCGTTCTGTGAAGGTTGCCAGGGAGGAGTAAAGCTGCTAGAGTTGGATTGTTTTGGGGAAGGAGACCAGACAGCGAGGTCATCGGTCTCATCGGATTAGGGAAGGATGGGGAAGGAAGTCTGCCGTGCCCTGTCAGAGGAACCATCCCGGCATTTGCCTGGGCCGATTTAGGGAAATCACGGAAAACCTAAATCTGGATGGCCGGACGCGGGACTGAACCGTCGTCCTCCCGAATGCGAGTCCAGTGTCTAACCACTGCGCCACCTCGCTCGGTTAGCTGCCAGAGCCTTAGTCAGCTGCCATTTGGGCATGCATGTGGATGGGGTAGGAGTCAGCAAACGGAGAGCACACGGAAAATGGTCGGTCGAGTAGGTGTCAGAAACAACGGGCCACTCAAGATAATGGGCAATCTGGGCAGTGCAGAAGGATGGGTTCAAACGGGAAAAGGTGTGCGAGGAGTCGGAAAGGAAAGTGGTTGCTCCAGTGTTAAGGCAGAGGAGGTTAAGTTGCACTGGGACATGCAGTTTACCGGAAACGAACTCTCACTGACATATTTACAGGCTGATTTCACCATCCAGCTCAGTGTAAATGGGTACTTCGACCGTTGGTACACAAGCCACATGTCATTTCAGACATTGAGACTTTGCCAGCTAAGCTGACCCACCTTGAAGCTGCATTTCGTCTGAATGGTCATAGTGAAAGACAGACTTAATGCGCGTTGCGTTATCGACCTATTGTGCATCGGGGCTGATGATAATACTGAATCGACACCTAAGTGTACTGATTTTTTGCCTTAGGCAGGAAGCAGTTCCAACAAGATCGGTCATATTTTACGGAAATACGATGTTTTTTTTGTGGTTTTAGGGCGCACAACTTCAATGGTCATTAGCGCCCTGACTACTCTAAGAATGCACCGCGAGGCACAAGTTGACAACAACAACTAAAAGGGAAAACGCGATAAAAGACAGACTGACAGGCATAGGATTAAAAAACAGCATCATCAAATGTCCTTAGCGAGGTTTGTCAAATTGATAAAACAAAGAACACGAGCAGCTGCTCGTGGGTCATCCGCTAAAATGGCATCGAAAGTATTTGGCAGGTTAAGATCGAGGCGCAGTGTGTTAAAATATGAACGGACATTAAAATGTGTCGAACCGTCAGCAAGTGCCCACATGGGCAGAACGGCGCTGGCGCAGCCGTCAGCAGATGGCGATGGCTGAACCGGCAGTGTCCAATTCTTAACCGGGCCAAAACTACCTCCTCCCGCCGAGCTGGGCGTGAGGAGGACGTCCAAGCCACGGGAAGAGGTTTTAAGGCCCGAAGCTTTTTGTCGGTAAGTGCAGCCCAATCGGCATGCCACAGCGATAAGATGCGCCGACAAATGACCCTGCTAAAATCGGACGAAGGGACACAACAAGAAGCTGTCCGAGGCTGGAGGACCGCAGCCTTGGCCGCGACATCTGCAGCTTCGTTCCCAGGGATACCGACATGGCCAGGAACCCACATAAAGCTAACCGGAGAACCGATGTCCACCAGCTGCTGAAGAGAGCGTTGGATCCGGTGTACGAAAGGGTGAACCGGGTACGGATCACTGAGGCTCTGGATGGCGCTCAGGGAATATGAGCAGATGACATAAGCAGAATGTCGGTGGCGGCAGATGTAAAGAACAGCCTGGTAGAGGGCAAAGAGCTCAGCTGTGAAGACCGAACAATGGCCATAGAGCCGGTATTTGAAACTTTGTGCCCCGACAATAAAGGAACACCCGACCCCGTCATTGGTCTTAGAGCCATCTGTATAAATGAAAGTCATGTTGATGAACTTCGAACGAAGTTCCAAAAAACGGGAGTGGTAGACCAAACCGGGGGTAACCTCTTTTGGGAGGGAGCTGAGGTCAAGGTGAACGCGGACCTGAGCCTGGAGCCAAGGTGGCGTGAGGTTGTCGCCCACTCGAAAGGTTGCAGGGAGTGAAAAATTAAGGTGTTGAAGGAGGCGACGAATGCGAACTCCAGGGGGTAGCAGGGCAGAGACATACAACCCGTATTGACGGTCAAGAGAGTCGTCAAAAAAGGAACGATAAGACGGGTGGTCGGGCATTACAGTAGCCGACAGGCATACCGACAAAGCAGTATATCGCGCCGGTAGGTGAGTGGCAATTCGCCAGCGTCAGCATGAAGACACTCTACGGGACTGGTATAAAATGCTCCGATCGCAAGTCGTAAACCCCGATGTTGTATGGAGTTGAGGCGGCGTAAGATGGATGGCCGTGCAGAGGAGTATACGAAGCTCCCATAATCCAGCTTGGAGCGGACGATCGACCGATATAGACGAAGTAGGACGGTTCGATCCGCTCCCCACGACATACCACTGAGAACACGGAGGACATTTAAAGAACGGGTACAACGGACGGCCAAATATGACACATGTGGAGACCAGCTAAGTTTCCTGTCAAAGGTAAGGCCTAAAAATTTGGTTGTCTCCACGATTGGGAGAGCAACGGGACCGAGTCGTAAGGACGGTGGGAGAAACTCTTTGTAGCGCCAGAAGTTAATACAGACCGTCTTCTCGGCAGAAAAACGGAAGCCATTGGCGACACTCCAGGAGTAAAGACGGTCAAGAGAACGCTGAAGACAGCGCTCCAGGACACATGTACACTGCGCGCTGCAATAGATGGTAAAATCGTCCACGAAAAGGGAGCCTGATACATCAGCTGGGAGGAAATACGATGTGAAATGTGTTTTCCGACCTGCATCTAAAATTAGAGTGCTTTCGAGTTCTGTTAAGGATGATCCCTGTCTGCGTAAGGCTGGTGTGTATCGCATTGCTTGTAGCTGCGGCATGGTATACATTGGTCAGGGTATCAGGACCCAGCATAAACGCCACACACGATTACAGTAGCCAAATAGATCCGCTATTGCCGAACATTGTTTGGATACTGGTCACCCTATGTTATATAACAATACCGAAATATTGGCATCCACGTCCAGCTATTGGGACAATGTTATTAAGGAAGCTGTTGAGATTAAATTAGCGAGTTACCTTGTAAGCAGGGGTGGAGATTTTTGTTTAAACTCTCTTTGTAATCCTGGTCTCAAAAAACAGAGAGATAGAGTCAATGTTACCTCACCTGCTAGTTCGTAGTATTTCACTATCGATACCTCTGACTTGGTTCTCTTTGGTGGCACTAGTCTTCAATGTGTGTGGGTGTTATCTTTCCTGAGTTACTCCAAGAACTGACGTTTTAAATTTGCTTGTACATCGCCTGTCCGTTGCAGTTCGTGCCTTGAAAATGGTGGGGTGCGCTCCCACCGAAATATCGGCGGTCGCTGTAAATAGTACCTGGCTGAATTGCCGTAAGTTGTTTAGAGATCGTATGCGGCAGCAGGAACTCAGGCCTCATACTGAATGGCCACTTCTGTCTGACACATAGCATGGTAAGGAACAAAGGTCCTCATAAGCATTTCAAAATTTCCCAGTGCCCATCTATTAAAGTTACAATTAAAAGAACTATTTTTCAGCATTACTGTAGCTGACATTTTTCTTGTGAGAATCAGCAACTGTATAGATACGCAAAATAATACTCATCTATTGTTCCATCTCAGTAGCACATTCGAATTAGATTACATGTGTCGCTCATTCGGGTCATCTTCAGATCCAAAACAAGACAGTTTCTGCTATGTAATATTTTACACTACTGTCCATTAAAATTGCTACACCAAGAAGAAATGCAGATGATACACGGGCATACATTGGACAAATATATTATACTAGAACTCATTACATTTTCATGCAATATGGGTGCACAGATCCTCAGATATCAGTACCCAGAACAACCACCTCTGGCCGTAATAACGGCCTTGATACGCCTGGGCATTGAGTCTAACAGAGCTTGAATGGCGTGTACAGGTACAGCTGCTCATGCAGCTTCAACACGATACCACAGTTCATCAAGAGCAGTGACTGGAGGATTGTGACGAGCCAGTTGCTAGACCACCATTGACCAGACGTTTTCAATTGGTGGGAGATCTGGAGAATACGCTGGCCAGGGCAACAGTCGAACATTTTCTCTATGTAGAAAGGCCCGTACAGGACCTGCAAAATACGGTCGTGCGTTATCCTGCTGAAATGTAGGGTTTCGCAGGGATCGAATGAAGGGTAGAGCCACGGGTCGTAACACATCGGAAATGTAACGTCCACTGTTCAAAGTGCCGTCAATGCGAACAAGAGGTGACCGAGACGTGTAACCAATGGCACCCCATACCATCACGCCGGGTGACACGCCAGTATGGCGATGACGAATACACGCTTCCAATGTGCGTTCACCGCGATGTCGCCAAACACGGATGCGACCATCGCGATGCTGTAAACAGAACCTGGATTCATCCGAAAAAATAACGTTTTGCCATTCGTGCACCCAGGTTCGTCGTTGAGTACACCATCGCAGGCGCTCCAGTCTGTGATGCAGCGTCAAGGGTAACCGCAGCCGTGGTCTCCGAGCTGATAGTCCGTGGTGCTGCAAACGTCGTCGAACTGTTTGTGCAGATGGTTGTTGTCTTGCAAACGTCCCCATCTGTTGACTCAGCCATGCGGATACGATGCCTGTCATCTCGACTGCTAGTGATACGAGGCCGTTGGGATCCAGCACGGCGTTCCGTATTACCCTCCTGAACCCACCGATTCCATATTCTGCGAAGAGTCATTGGATCTCGGCCAACGCGAGCAGCAATGCCGCGATACGATAAACCCCAATCGCAATAGGCTACAATCCAATCTTTATCAAACTCGGAAACGTGATGGTACGCATTTCTCCTCCTTACACGAGGCATCACAACAACGTTTCACCAGGCAACGCCGGTCAACTGCTGTTTGTGTATGAGAAATCGGTTGGAAACTTTCCTCGTGTCAGCACGTTGTAGGTGTCGCCACCGGCGCCAGCCAGGTGTGAATGCTCTGAAATGCTAATCATTTGCATATCACGGCATCTTCTTCCTGTCGGTTAAATTTCGCGTCTGTAGCACGTCATCTTCGTGGTGTAGCAATTTTAATGGCCAGTAGTGTAATATTTTACAGTAAGCAGGAAAAATGAATTGCAAATAAATGTAAAATTTACCTACGTAGTTGTATCAGCAACCTGTCTCGTCTACTTAGAGCGACATACTAAAATATTGTGTTTTGCAATGGCAGTCAATGTTTTAAATAGATATATGTTGGAGGGAGGGGGAGGTGGAGAGTGGAAGGTGGAGATGGAGTAAGGCTGGTTGGGAACGGGAAAGGAAGTAAGTAAGGAAGGAAGGAATGGTGGGGATGTCTTGAGTTTAACAGTACACCACCAGCCACAAACAAGAGGAATGCAATACGCCACTGCCTCAGACAGACATTCATGGTCCGAAAATGATCTGATAAATAGATCGAAACCGGTCGCCATTAAAAAAGTTAAGCGATCAAGACTGCTTCCACTTTTTTTGTGACAAAAGTAGTCTCTCCAAAATTACAGAACATATAATTATGTAAAAATTCTCATAAAACTACCAATAGTATAGAGCAATGTGAATGAAAAACTTAAGTGGTATAAAAATTTGAAAGAGGATAAAACGGTGGACAATAAAAGATGAAATGAAGTAGCAAAAACTGAATTAGTATGTAAGGATATTAAAAGTGTAAAACTTTTAAAGTAGAAAACCATAAGGTCTTAGTCTGAAAGAACAAAAAAAAATTTCGTCAGAATATTAAAAGTATAGGCCTAGAACAATCAATATCCATATAGTGAAAGACAAACATAACAAATTTACAGAAGTGGAATAACTAAAGGACCATTAAGTTTCATTAAATATTTTAAAAATTTTAACAACATGAGTAAGTTAAAACATTTAAAGTATAAAACAATAAATTATAAAAGTGAAACTATTTGCAAGAATTGAAGGTACAGGGACCAGGGTGTGACTTATCATTAACTGCATTTGCTTCTGCTAGGTGCTGTGGTGTGGTGCGTAGCTTTGTGGGGAGCCAATCGGCACGCTGGCCTGCTGGTTGGACAGTGTGAGAGATGACGCACTGCCACTGTCTCTTGACGGTGAGTGGAGCTGTCGACCATACAGGGCGTCAAGAAATGAACTATATGGGAAAAAAGTTCATTAGTTACAAACTGTGCTGTGCACAAACTATGCCGCGCGGGGTTTCCTTGTCACGGTCCGCTCGGCTCCCCCCGACGGAGGTTCGAGTCCTCCCTCGGGCATGGGCGTGCGTGTTGTCCTTAGAGTAGGTTACTTTCTACATCTACATCTACATGGGATACTCTGCAAATCACACTTAAGTGCCTGGCAGAGGGTTCAACGAACCACCTTCACAGTTCTCTATTATTCCAATCTCGTATAGCGGGCGGAAAGAGTGAACACCAATATCTTTCCGTACGAGCTCTCATTTTCGTTATATCTTGGTGACCGTTCATTCCTTTGTGGGTCGGTGTCAACAAAATATTCTCGCATTCGGAGGAGAAAGTTTGTGATTGGAATTTCGTGAGAAGATTCCGTCGCGACGAAAAAGGCCTTTCTTTTAATGATGTCCAGCCCAAATCCTGTATTTTTCGATGTACTCAGTCCTATCTGGTAAGATCCAACACCGCGCAGTAGTATTCTAAAAGAGGACGGACAAGCGTGGTGTAGGCAGTCTCCTTAGTAGATTGTTACATTTTCCCAGTGTCCTGCCAATAAAACGCAGTTTTTGGTTAGCCTTCCCCACAACATTTTCGATGTGTTCCTTCCAATTTAAGTTTTTCGTAACTGTAATGCTTAAGTATTTAGTTGAATTTATGGCTTTTAGATTGGACTAATTTATCGTGTAACCGTAGTTTAACGAGTTTCTTTTAGCACTCATGTGGATGACCTCACACTTTTCGTTATTCAAAGTCAACTGCCACTTTTCGCACCATTCAGATATCTTTTCTAAATCGTTTTGCAGTTTGTTTTGGCCTTATAATGACTATTAGTCGATAAACGACAGCGTCATCTGCAAACAACCGAAGACGGCTGCTGAGATTGTCTCCAAAATCGTTAATATAGATAAGGAACAGCAAAGGGCCATAACACTACCTTGGGGAACGCCAGAAATCACTTCTGTTTTACTCGATGACTTTCCGTCAATTACTACGAACTGTGACCTCTGACAGGAAATCACAAATCCAACCACATAACCGAGACGATATTCCATAAGGATGCAATTTCACTACAAGCCGCTTGTGTGGTACAGTGTTGAAAGCCTTCCGGAAATATGGAATCGATCTGAAATCCCTTGTCAATAGCACTCAACACTTCATGTGAGTAAAGAGATAACTTTAAGTTAGATTAAGTAGTGAGTTAGGGACCGTTGACGTAAGTAGTTTGGACACAATTTATTCAACATTTAAACGTCACTACAGGTATTCAGATTTAGGTTATGGTCATTGGCGACGACGTGGCAGAGTCGAATAGCGAAACTCTGCATGACCCGCTGAGGTGTCGGAACTTCGATGCTATGTATGACCTCTTGAATGACTGTTTTCAGCTCAGAAATCGTTTTGGGGTTATTGCGGTGTAACGACAAGCGTCGGCAGGATGACCGAGAACAGAAGAGCAGAGTGGCCGTGAGACGATGTCAGCCAATAGTAGGCTGACGAACCCCCCTCCAGGACGTCGCCAAGACAGGAGCGGCCTCTCTACACTAAGAGAATACAAAGGCCTCCCCACCTAGCGAACCTACGAACACTGCAGCAGTGACGTAGAAACTTCATTGGTTCACTTTTATTACGATTTGTATACAGGGTAGTCCATTTATCGTGACCAGGCCAAATATCTCACGAAATAAGCGTCAAACGAAAAAACTACAAAGAACGAAACTCGTCTAGCTTGAAGGGGGAAACCAGATGGCGCTATGGTTGGGCCGCTAGATGGCGCTGTCATAGGTCAAACGGATATCAACTGAGTTTTTTTTAAATAGGAACCCCAATTTTTTAATACATATTTGTGTAGTACGTAAAGAAATATGAATGTTTTAGTTGGACCGCTTTTTTCGCTTTGTGATAGATGGCGCTGTAATAGTCACAAACGCATAAGTACGTGGTATCACGTAAAAAAAATGGTTCAAATGGCTCTGAGCACTATGGGACTTAACATCTATGGTCATCAGTCCCCTAGAACTTAGAACTACTTAAACCTAACTAACCTAAGGACATAACAACACCCAGTCATCAGGAGGCAGAGAAAATCCCTGACCCCGCCGGGAATCGAACCCAGGAACCCGGGCGTGGGGTATCACGTAACATTGCGCCAGTGTGGACGGTATTTGCTTCGTGATACATTACCCGTGTTAAAATGTACCGTTTACCAATTGCGGAAAAGGTCGATATCGTGTTGATGTATGGCTATTGTGATCGAAATGCTCAACGGGCGTGTGCTATGTATGCTGCTCGGTATCCTGGACGTCATCATCCAAGTGTCCGGACCGTTCATCGGATAGTTACGTTATTTAAGGAAACAGGATGTGTCCAGCCACATGTGAAACGTCAACAACGACCTGCAACAAATGATGATGCCCAAGTACGTGTTTTACCTGCTGTTGCGGCTAATCCGCACATCAGTAGCAGACAAATTGCGCGAGAATCGGGAATCTCAAAATCGTCGGTGTTTTGAATCCTACATCAACATCGATTGCACCCGTGCCATATTTCTATGCACCAGGAATTGCATGGCGACGACTTTGAACGTCGTGTACAGTTCTGCCACTGGGCGCAAGAGAAATTACGGGACGATGACAGATTTTTTGCACGCGTTCTAATTAGCGATGAAGCGTCATTCACGAACAGAGGTAACGTAAACCGGCGTAGTATGCACTATTGGTCAACGGAAAATCCACAATGGCTGCGATAAGTGGAACATCAGCGACCTTGGCGGGTGAATGTATGTATGGTGCGGCATTACGGGAGGAAGGATAATTGGCCCCCATTTTATCGATGGCAATCTAAATTGTGTAATGTATGCTGATTTCCTACGTAATGCTCTACCGATGTTACTACGAGATTTTTCACTGCATGACAGAATGGCGATCTACTTTCAACATGATGGATGTTCGGCACGTAGCTCGTGTGCGGTTGATGCGGTATTGAATAGCATATTTCATGACAGGTGCATTGTTCGTCGAAGCACCATACCGTGGCCCGCATGTTCACCGAATCTGAAGACCTCGGATTTATTTCTGTGGGGACAGTTGAAGGATATTTGCTATCGTGATCCACCGGCAACGCCTGACATCATGCGTCAGTGCATTGTCAATGCATGTGCGAACATTGCGGAAGGCGAACTACTCGCTGTTGAGAGGAATGTCGTTACACGTATTGCCAAACGCATTGAGGTTGAGGGACATCATTTTGAGCATTTATTGCATTAATGTGGTATTTACAGATAATTACGCTGTAACGGCATGCGTTCTCAGAAATGATAAGTTCACAAAGGTACATGTATCACATAGGAACAACCGAAATAAAATGTTCAAACGTACCTACGTTCTGTATTTTACTTTAAAAACCTTCCTGTTACCAACTGTTCGTCTAAAATTGTGAGCCATATGTTTGTGACTATTACAGCGCCATCTATCACAAAGCGAAAAAAGTGGTCGAACTAAAACATTCATATTTCTTTACGTACTACACGAATATGTAATAAAAATGGGGGTTCCTATTTTAAAAAACGCAGTTAATATCCGTTTGACCTATGGCAGCGGCATCTAGCGGACCAACCATAGCGCCATCTGGTTTCCCCCTTCAAGCTAGGCGAGTTTCGTTCTTTGTAGGTTTTTCGTTTGACGCTTATTTAGTGAGATATTTGGCCCGGTCACGATCAGTGGACCACCTTGTACACTGAAGCGCTTGCTTATGTTTGTGTCTCGCCGCTTGCTTGCGACACTTCTATGTCTCAGAAACTTAAGTATTGTAATCATTTCCTTTTGTAATAAACTCCATTAATACGATTTGCTTGAATTGTTGTGTAGCGGTCTGAGAAAGCAGCTCTCCTAGGCACCCTATATAGACGAGTGGACAGAACATAAGAGCAGACATTACTACTAAGTTTGACACTCTGAAAGAATCAGGATAGCATATTTTTTGGCCAGTTTGTGATCACTGATGAAACTTTGGTGCACTAGTATACCCCAGAGACAAAACAACAGTTAAAGCAGTGGAAACTTGCTGTTTCTCCGCCACCAAAGAAAGCAAAGATACCTCCTTCAGCGGGAAAGGTCGTGGCATCAGTGTTCTGGGATGCGAAGGGGATTCTGTTGGTAGAGTATCTCCCCACTGGGCAAACAATTACTGGAGAACATTTTGCTAACTTTCTGGACAAATTGCAACAAAAGATAAGCGAAAAAATGCCACGTTTAACGTGGAAGAAAGTCGTCTTCCACGAACACAATGCGCGCCTACTAACATGTGCCGTTGCCATGGAAAAATTACTCGAACTAAGGTACGAACTGTTGCACATCAACCTTATTCACCTGATATGGCTCCGTCAGACTTCATTCTCTTCTCAGAACTGAACATTGTTCTTGGTGGACGAAGATTCACTTCAAACGAAGAATTGATAACCGGAGTTGACAACTATCTTGCAGGCTCGGAGGAAACTCATTTTCGAGATGGGATCGAGGCACTGGAACATCACTGACCAAGTGCATCAATCTACAAGTAGACTATATTGAAAAATAAAAAAAAGTTTCAGTGGTGTAAGTACTTCTTTCCTGTTCCGTTCTGAGAACTTTTCAAACCACCCTCATACTTAAAAATTCAGATGCAAAATTGCCACCTTCAAAAGTTGGAGACAATGTTCGCAACCGTGTATCACACGTTGACAGGGGTGGTGGGGATCCAGCCGCGCGGGATTAGCCGAGCGGTCTGAGGCGCTGCAGTCATGGACTGTGCGGCTGGTCCCGGCCGAGGTTCGAGTCCTCCCTCGGGCATGGGTGTGTGTGTTTGTCCTTAGGAAAAATAGGTTAAGTAATGTGTAAGCTTAGGGACTGATGACCTTAGCAGTTAAGTCCCTTAAGATTTCACACACATTTCAGCATTTTTTTGGTGGGGATTCCAGCAGCATTCTTGCAGTTGTCATGAACGTCGAATGCACTTTCTACATGCTGGGGCTCGATTTTGCACAAGAAACTTCTGACACTGGAATCCGTGGCCAAAGAAGAAAAATCATTATGAACCACATCACCTTAGCAGCCACGGACCAATGGCCAAGGATACAATTCATGCAGTTGCTGTACTAAATGCGCCAAAAATCGCTGCAAATGCAGAAATAAGAAAATATTGTCTAATTCCAAATGTCATAAAAAACTTGTTGTAATAAGTTAACAGTGGTTGTATTAACAGATTTATAAAGTGAATATACTGTATAAAATTTATATTCTTATAAGTGAGATTGAAATTATACAGATTCATCCACTGTTTATTTAACTTCTGATTCCGGCCAAGCTGTCTACGCGAGTTCGCAAACTGGCCGACCATATCTACATCTACATCTACATTTATACTCCGCAAGCCACCCAACGGTGTGTGGCGGAGGGCACTTTACGTGCCACTGTCATTACCTCCCTTTCCTGTTCCAGTCGCGTATGGTTCGCGGGAAGAACGACTGTCTGAAAGCCTCCGTGCGCGCTCTAATCTCTCTAATTTTACATTCGTGATCTCCTCGGGAGGTATAAGTAGGGGGAAGCAATATATTCGATACCTCATCCAGAAACGCACCCTCTCGAAACCTGGGCAGCAAGCTACACCGCGATGCAGAGCGCCTCTCTTGCAGGGTCTGCCACTTGAGTTTGTTAAACATCTCCGTAACGCTATCACGGTTACCAAATAACCCTGTGACGAAACGCGCCGCTCTTCTTTGGATCTTCTCTATCTCCTCCGTCAACCCGATCTGGTACGGATCCCACACTGATGAGCAATACTCAAGTATAGGTCGAACGAGTGTTTTGTAAGCCACCTCCTTTGTTGATGGACTACATTTTCTAAGGACTCTCCCAATGAATCTCAACCTGGTACCCGCCTTACCAACAATTAATTTTATATGATCATTCCACTTCAAATCGTTCCGCACGCATACTCCCAGATATTTTACAGAAGTAACTGCTACCAGTGTTTGTTCCGCTATCATATAATCATACAATAAAGGATCCTTCTTTCTATGTATTCGCAATACATTACATTTGTCTATGTTAAGGGCCAGTTGCCACTCCCTGCACCAAGTGCCTATCCGCTGCAGATCTTCCTGCATTTCGCTACAATTTTCTAATGCTGCAACTTCTCTGTATACTACAGCATCATCCGCGAAAAGCCGCATGGAACTTCCGACACTATCTACTAGGTCATTTATATATATTGTGAAAAGCAATGGTCCCATAACACTCCCCTGTGGCACGCCAGAGGTTACTTTAACGTCTGTAGATGTCTCTCCATTGAGAACAACATGCTGTGTTCTGTTTGCTAAAAACTCTTCAATCCAGCCACACAGCTGGTCTGATATTCCGTAGGCTCTTAATTTGTTTATCAGGCGACAGTGCGGAACTGTATCGAACCCCTTCCGGAAGTCAAGGAAAATGGCATCTACCTGGGAGCTTGTATCTAATATTTTCTGGGTCTCATGAACAAATAAATCGAGTTGGGTTTCACACGATCGCTGTTTCCGGAATCCATGTTGATTCCTACATAGTAGATTCTGAGTTTCCAAAAACGACATGATACTCGAGCAAAAGACATGTTCTAAAATTCTACAACAGATCGACGTCAGAGAGATAGGTCTATAGTTTTGCGCATCTGCTCGACGACCCTTCTTGAAGACTGGGACTACCTGTGCTCTTTTCCAATCATTTGGAACCTTGTGTTCCTCTAGAGACTTGCGGTACACGGCTGTTAGAAGGGGGGCAAGTTCTTTCGCGTACTCTGTGTAGAATCGAATTGGTATCCCGTCAGGTCCAGTGGACTTTCCTCTGTTGAGTGATTCCAGTTGCTTTTCTATTCCTTGGACACTTATTTCAATGTCAGCCATTTTTTCGTTGGTGCGAGGATTTAGAGAAGGAACTGCAGTGCGGTCTTCCTCTGTGAAACAGCTTTGGAAAAAGGTGTTTAGTATTTCAGTTTTACGCTTGTCATCCTCTGTTTCAATGCCATCATCATCCCGGAGTGTCTGGACATGATGTTTCGAGCCACTTACTGATTTAACGTAAGACCAGAACTTCCTAGGATTTTCTGTCAAGTCGGTACCTAGTATTTTACTTTCGAATTCACTGAACTCAAAAAAAGATCGGATGTTGGCCAGTTAGCTTACAACGATGTTGGGCATTTCCTGACGTATAAAATTTGAAATTGTTCAAACAAACTTGCTTTGCTTCTTTCTTCAGAGTTTGGCTGATCGGTCGCAGCCACTTTGCGAACTGGCCGCCCGAATCCTGAAATCAGGAAAAGCTTGGAAATTTCCCACTTTTCCCCGATTTTGGGCTTTGGCCATAGCACATATATTGTTCTTGACCTATACTTTCAATATTGTGATGAAATTTTTAAAAACTATTTTCAATTTTATGCTTTCAGTGTAAGACCTCATGGCTCTATATTTTCAAAGTTTCGCATTTTTAATATCTTAAGATATTAATTCAGTTTTTGCTACTTCATTTCCAGTTTTATAGTCTAGTATTTTATCCCCTTTTCCATGCCACTATTTTAACACGAGTTTTCACGTAATTTACTTTTTTGTAATTTAGCATACGGTCCTCTGTTGTTAAGCCCATAGCATCCCTGCCCTTCCTCGCTTCTCCCAGACTCTTAATACCCTCATACCATTCTATAATTTTACTGTTTTATGACATTTACATTTTACCTTCTCACTGTTCTATGCTATTAGTATTCGAACAAGAAGCTTTACATAATTATGCATTCTATAATTTTAGCAAGATCCCCTTGTTCAACTAATGACCTCTCCACTATTCCTTCTCTATTTCAGTTCCCCTCTCCCCTCACTATTTCCCTTCCTCCTCCCCCCCCCCCCACACTCCGCAACCACGAACACCACCACTTTAAAACGTAGACTGCATCTGCAAAACACTGTACTCTGATATTTGCTTCTGAGCAAACAAGATGGGTTGCTGATACAGATACTCAAATTTTACATTCAAGTACAATTATTCCTTTCTATTGATCAAAACATGCCATTTGAATAAAAATGTGGAACTGAGATGTAACAATAAATAAAATTCTTAAATTTTCTGTATTAACTCACAAGCATCCACTTTATGTGCCGACGCCAACAAAAACATTTTTCTTAATATTTTTGGACTCGTATTCTGTTTTAATATATGTAACAACTCCTCCTTTTCTGTCATTAGTTTTGACAGAGTAAGAGGCTATAGTGTAATCTTTTATGTGTATTTTATCTAAACCTGTGTTCATGTTGTGCTCATTTAGGCAAAGGGTGTATCTTTCCAAATAGACATATAGCTCTTCCATATTATTTCTCAGTCCTCTAATATTTTGGTGAAATAAGCTGGCCTTACTTTTCTGTGCATTCTTAAGTATTTTGTGGAGCTCTTCTGTTTTGACTCCTTTCAAAATGGGGTGGATCAATTCCAATTCTGAACTTAACAAAGAGGTACCCACCCCTCCAACACCACTAACCACAGCGATTTTTCTTTGTTTGACAGTGGCCTCCCATATATTTTCTGCAGGTCAACCAGTCATACAGACTATTGCCCGAGTAACAACAGGTCGGTTAGTCTGGCATCTCCACTGTGGTTGCACCAGTGGTATTGTTATCTGTAATGCTGAGGCATGGAAGCCACCCCATTTCTGCAAGGTCCACGGTTCATTAGGGATGCCTGTGATAAGTGAGAAATACATGTCCCAGTATAACACAATTTTTCAGTACTCACTAAACATGAAAATGTTCAAAAAAGTCACTTAAAATATTATATGAAGTTCATGTATTTAAACGCAAAACCCACAACATGAAATAGTCTTATTCCACGGATGAATATTTTTTTTGTCTTTTCCTTCTTGGTATTCCTTCAGCATTTTTCTTTTCAGGATTTCCACAGATTTATATTCACAATTATTTATTCGTGTAAAATCAATGTTTTGTGGAGTTTCAATGCAGCAATACTCCCTTTAGCGTACGCTCCTTTCAGGATTTAATACGGAAGATTGAAACCATAGCTGAGACCAGAAATTCCATCCAACAAGCCAATATAACCAGTGTATTTGGATAAAACTTTTCTTTTATAGCATCATTCCCATATAACTATACTAAATAAAGTTTTTGTTTTTGAACGGAATATACACTCCTGGAAATGGAAAAAAGAACACATTGACACCGGTGTGTCAGACCCACCATACTTGCTCCGGACACTGCGAGAGGGCTGTACAAGCAATGATCACACGCACGGCACAGCGGACACACCAGGAACCGCGGTGTTGGCCGACGAATGGCGCTAGCTGCGCAGCATTTGTGCACCGCCGCAGTCAGTGTCAGCCAGTTTGCCGTGGCATACGGAGCTCCATCGCAGTCTTTAACACTGGTAGCATGCCGCGACAGCGTGGACGTGAACCGTATGTGCAGTTGACGGACTTTGAGCGAGGGCGTATAGTGGGCATGCGGGAGGCCGGGTGGACGTACCGCCGAATTGCTCAACACGTGGGGCGTGAGGTCTCCACAGTACATCGATGTTGTCGCCAGTGGTCGGCGGAAGGTGCACGTGCCCGTCGGCCTGGGACCGGACCGCAGCGACGCACGGATGCACGCCAAGACCGTAGGATCCTACGCAGTGCCGTAGGGGACCGCACCGCCACTTCCCAGCAAATTAGGGATACTGTTGCTCCTGGGGTATCGGCGAGGACCATTCGAAACCGTCTCCATGAAGCTGGGCTACGGTCCCGCACACCGTTAGGTCGTCTTCCGCTCACGCCCCAACATCGTGCAGCCCGCCTCCAGTGGTGTCGCGACAGGCGTGAATGGAGGGACGAATGGAGACGTGTCGTCTTCAGCGATGAGAGTCGCTTCTGCCTTGGTGCCAATGATGGTCGTAAGCGTGTTTGGCGCCGTGCAGATGAGCGCCACAATCAGGACTGCATACGACCGAGGCACACAGGGCCAACACCCGGCATCATGGTGTGGGGAGCGATCTCCTACACTGGCCGTACACCACTGGTGATCGTCGAGGGGACACTGAATAGTGCACGGTACATCCAAACCGTCATCGAACCCATCGTTCTACCATTCCTAGACCGGCAAGGGAACTTGCTGTTCCAACAGGACAATGCACGTCCGCATGTATCCCGTGCCACCCAACGTGCTCTAGAAGGTGTAAGTCAACTACCCTGGCTAGCAAGATCTCCGGATCTGTCCCCCATTGAGCATGTTTGGGACTGGATGAAGCGTCGTCTCACGCGGTCTGCACGTCCAGCACGAACGCTGGTCCAACTGAGGCGCCAGGTGGAAATGGCATGGCAAGCCGTTCCACAGGATTACATCCAGCATCTCTACGATCGTCTCCATGGGAGAATAGCAGCCTGCATTGCTGCGAAAGGTGGATATACACTGTACTAGTGCCGACATTGTGCATGCTCTGTTGCCTGTGTCTATGTGCCTGTGGTTCTGTCAGTGTGATCATGTGATGTATCTGACCCCAGGAATGTGTCAATAAAGTTTCTCCTTCCTGGGACAATGAATTCACGGTGTTCTTATTTCAATTTCCAGGAGTGCAATTCACTCTGTGAACCTATTGATAGATGTAGAGAATTAGTTTGATCTGTGCCTATTCGAATGTCAGAATTAACAAAAGGGACAATTTTTCCTGACAGCTAGAATTTCTTTTTCCTCAAAAAATGCAATAAGGGTCATTAGGTTTTCTGAACATCATATACGGTTAACATCCCGTAAGTCATATTATGACCATTGAAAATATGCAGATTTAGTAAAGGAACTCACCGCAGGAAGTAGACACGGGCGTCTTCAGGTGGGGGGAGGCTGCAGGGAGCCACGGGCGGTGCAGCTGTGACGTCACTGTGGCTGAGGTTGCTGTGCGGCTGGAGGCCAGGGTTGGTGCTGCTGCCACTGAGTCCAGCGACTGGTGTGCTGCACAGAGAAGCGTACTCACATGGGGCAAGAGAGCAGCTCGCTGCAGACAGTAATGCTGAGGGATTGTCCACACACAAATAATACAAGAGCCACTGTCAATAGTAATAGTTGGTCCACTAATCAGTTTACACACTGTTTCTGCTTGGTTCCCCATACCAGTAGCTTAGGAGTGCAAGCAATGTTTAGACAAAATAAAGCACAAAGGAATGGTTCATACAAGAGTGTATTTTATGCTGGAGTAATGTGGGGGCCATTGGACAAACCTATTTCAATACCTAACATGAAAAATCGCAAAGAAATTAGAGCGGCAAAAACCTTTAAAAGCGTGTAATGTTGTTCTGTGATGATCAGGTGGTGTCCGAAGCTCGTGTGTGTAGGATCATGCCATTGGAGGCACAGATAGTAAACAGTAGTGGTTAATAACTTACAGTTACTGTTTTATTTGCACTGACTCATTATGAACTATGTGACTGGTGCGTATTATCTCAAAGTAACACAGATATGTAGTATTATTATTTTGGCAAGAGAGATATGCTAAATAAACCACTTAACTAATGTTTGTGTGTAATGTGTTGACAAATGCAAAGAACTGTGGAAGAGGTTTGGATGATAATACAATATAGTCATGGAATGCGTGAAGAGTTTGACAGAGCACTAAAAGACCTGAGTCGAAACAAGGCACCGGGAGTAGACAAAATTCCATTAGAACTACTGACAGCCTTGGGAGAGCCAGTCCTGACAAAACTCTACCATCTGGTGAGCAACATGTATGGGACAGGCGAAATACCCTCAGACTTCAAGAAAAATATAATAATTCCAATCCCAAAGAAAGCAGGTGTAGACATGTGAAAATTATCCAACTATGAGTTTAATAAGTCACAGCTCCAAAATACTAACGCGAATTCTTTACAGACGAATGGAAAAACTGGTCGAAGCCGACCTCGGGGAAGATCAGTTTGGATTCCGTAGAAATGTTGGAACACGTGAGGCAATACTGACCCTACGACGTATCTTAGAAGAAAGATTAAGTTAAGGCAAACCTACTTTTCTAGAATTTGTAGGCTTAGAGAAAGCTTTTGACAATGTTAATTGGAATACTCTCTTTCAAATTCTGAAGGTCGCAGGGGTAAAATACAGGGAGCGAAACGCTATTTACAATTTGTATAGAAATCAGATGGCAGTTATAAGAGTCGAGGGATATGAAAGGGAAGCAGTGGTTGGGAAGGGAGTAAGACAGGGTTGTAGCCTCTCCCCGATGTTATTCAATCTGTATATTGAGCAAGCAGTAAAGGAAACAAAAGAAAAATTCGGTGTAGGTATTAAAATCCATGGAGAAGAAATAAAAACTTAGAGGTTCGCCGATGACACTGTAATTCTGTCAGAGACAGCAAAGGACTTGGAAGAGCAGTTGAACGGAATGGACAGTGTCTTGAAGGAAGGATATAAGATGAACATCAACAAAAGCAAAACGAGGATAATGGAATGTAGTCGAATTAAGTCGGGTGATGTTGATGGTATTAGATTACGAAATGAGACACAAAGTAGTAAAGGAGATTTTGCTATTTGGGGAGCAAAATAACTGATGATGGTCGAAGTAGAGAGGATATAAAATGTAGACTGGCAATGGCAAGGAAAGCGTTTCTGAAGAAGAGAAATGTGTTTACATCGAGTATAGATTTAAATGTCAGGAAGTCTTTTCTGAAAGTATTTGTATGGAGTGTAGCCATGTATGGAAGTGAAACATGGACGATAAATAGTCTGGACAAGAAGAGAATAGAAGCTTTCGAAATGTGGTGCTACAGAAGAATGCTGAAGATTGGATGGGTAGATCACATAACTAATGAGGAGGTATTGTATAGGATTGGGGAGAAGAGGAGTTTGTGGCACAACTTGACCAGAAGAAGGGATCGTTTGGTAGGACATGTTCTGAGGCATCAAGGGATCACCAATTTAGTATTGGAGGGCAGCGTGGAGGGTAAAAATAGAAGAGGGAGACCAAGAGATGAATACACTAAGCTGATTCAGAAGGATGTAGGCTGCAGTAGGTACTGGGTGATGAAGCTCACACAGGATAGAGTAGCATGGAGAGTTGCATCAAACCAGTCTCAGGAACTGAAGACGACAACAACACATGGAATTTATGAATGGAGCTAATGATAAAGAAGTAAATTGCATTGCTTTTGCAGATGATATGGCCCTGTTTGCTGAAGCAATGGAAGAAACACAGGAGCAAATCCTTGAACTAAAGAAACAAGCAGCTAAAGTAAGTCTTCACATCTCCTTTAAAAAAGATATTGACAAACATCTAGCACTTATGTAAATATCTCAAACTTCAAGAACAAAAGATTGAAATAGTATAAGAATTCAAATATCTCGGAGAATGGATTAGTTGGAATGCTGGGGAAAGCAAAGCAATGGAATCCAGAAAAAATAAACAGGAATTGGCCTTCCTACTAACAAAAAAATACATATAACCAAAAATCCCTTTCATGGGGGTCCAAAATTACACATTACAAGACACTTGTTAAGTCAGAAGCACTGTATGCAGCAGAAACACTAAACATTAATTTCAAAGGCCAAATAAAGAAACTTGAGCTAAAGGAAAGAAAAATTAAGAAAAATCATAGGACCAAAATTTCAAGACAATAACATTAAATTCATCAAAAATGAAACACTCTACAAGAAAATTGAAAAACTTTCAGATACAATGCGAAAAAAGGAGGATAAATTTTTTTGGTCATCTTCTGAATGAATTCCAACAGATTAACCAAACAAATCTGACTTTTTCCGTAACCGCAAAACGAAACCCAACTGGTTTAAAGAAGCTGAGGAAGACCTAGTAGAATTAAAGATTTCAGAAAATTCAGTTATCGATCGAACAGTTACATTAATTACTAAAGATGGAAACATAAGGTTCGAAGACAAATCTACACAAAAGTCCAAACCCTTCATCTCAGCAGAAAAGAGGAAAAGAAGATCAGAAAGAATGAAGAAATACTGGGCCCTAAGAAAATAACAACGCACAAAATGGTTCAAAGGGCTCTGAACACTATGGGACTTAACATCTGAGGTCATCAGTCCCCTATAACTTAGAACTACTTAAACCTAACTAACCTAAGGACATCACACACATCCATGACCGAGGCAGGATTCGAACCTGCGACCGTAGCGGTCGCGCGGTTCCAGACTGAAGCGCTTAGAACCGCTCGGCCACTCCGGCTGGCCAAACGCACACAGAAATGATTGATCCAGTGTACCCCAAATAGGGCGAAACGAAAGAAGAAGAAAGAAGATGTAGACATGGGAAAGGAAATCAAATGGTTTAGTGGCTGTGTATACCATGCCACATGCAGAAGTTTTATTTATGTCAGTAACTGTTTGAGATGTCTAGATGTTAAAAGATACCTATCTTCTCAAAAGTGTAGCATTTTTCTGTTTTGATAGTTATATGTGTGTGTGTGTGTGTGTGTGTGTGTGTGTGTGTGTGTGTGTGTGTGTGTTTGCTCATTGTTTAATATGACAAGATGGGTTGCTCATTAACCACTGTCACTGCAAGAAGCAAGTCAGACATGCAGGGGATGGAGAGGAAGCTTATTTTTTTTTTTTTTTTTTTGGTTTTAGGGCGCAAAACTTCTATGGTCATTAGCGCCCAGCCCGTGACTTAAGACAGTAAAAAACCGAAATTGAAAACTAGCAGCAATGGGAACAAAGTCATAAAATTGGAGAAACTAAAAATAGAAGGAATGCTTAAAAATCCACTACAGAAAGGGGGTTGTTGTCCCCAAAAAAAGCTTCAAATGACTGACGTCATTTCACTGTCACTAATAAACTGGAGAACGCGGTCGGCTGAGCGCGTGTCATCTGCTAAAATCGACGATAGATCAGGCGATAGCTGTAGACGGGAGCGTAACGGATTAAAATAGGGGCATTCAATTAAAAGGTGTCTTACCGTCCACAGCTGAAAGCAGTGGGGACAGAGTGGGGGAGGATCGCCGCTTAAAAGATGTCGATGGCTAAAAAGACAGTGCCCTATCCGGAGTCTAGCTAAAATTACCTCCTCCCGACGACGCGTTCGGGAGGAAGAGGTCCAAGCGCAAGGAAGGGCTTTCACTTCCCGCAATTTATTACGGGAAAGTGTTGACCAATGCGCATGCCATAAATGAGCAACTTTGCGACTTAAACCGCTCCGTAGATCGGTGAAGGGAAGCGACCGAATAGCTGGCCGAGGAAGAGAGACTGCAGCCTTGGCCGCTATATCGGCCGCCTCATTCCCACAGATACCAGCGTGTCCCGGGAGCCAGAGGAACGCCACCGAGACGCCCCCCAGGTGGAGCAAGCGCAGACAGTCCTGAATCCGGTGGACCAGAGGGTGCACAGGGTAAAGAGCTTGGAGACTGAGGAGAGAGCTGAGAGAATCTGAGCAGATAACGTACTGTATCCGCTGATGGCGGCGGATGTAGTGGACAGCCTGGAGAACAGCGTAAAGCTCCGCAGTATAAACCGAACACTGGTCGGGAAGCCGAAAACGATTTGGGGTGTCGCCAACAATATAGGCACTCCCTACACTTAACGATGTTTTCGAGCCGTCGGTGTAAATAAATGTGGCGTCCGTCATTTCTGCACATAGAGCAGCAAATGCCCGACGATAAACAAGTGAAGGGGTACCATCCTTGGGAAATCGACAAAGGTCACGGAGCAGGCAGATCTGGGGACGGAGCCAAGGCGGTGCTGTACCCCAAGTTGTCAAGAAGGTTTTAGGAAAGCGGAAGGAAAGAGAATGGAGCAGTTGGCGGAAGCGGACTCCCGGGGGTAGTAGGGAGGAGGAGCGGCCTGCATACCCTACATCAAAGGAGGCGTCGAAAAAAAGGTCATGGGCTGGATTAGCAGGCATGGAAGACAGATGACTAGCATAACGACTCAGGAGGACTGCTCGCCGATTGGACAGCGGAGGTTCAGCAGTCTCAGCATAAAGGCTTTCCACAGGGCTAGTGTAAAAAGCTCCAGACACTAAACGTAATCCACGGTGGTGGATAGAGTCGAGACGCCGAAGAATAGACGGCCGAGCAGAGGAGTAGACTATGCTTCCATAATCCAATTCCGAGCGCACTAAGGCGCGATAGAGGCGGAGAAGGACCACTCGGTCCGCTCCCCAGGAGGTACCATTCAGGACACGGAGGGTGTTAAGCGATCGCAGACAGCGAGCCGAAAGATACGAAATGTGGGAGGACCAGCACAGTTTTCTCTCAAACATAAGACCCAAGAATTTAGCGACGTCTGAAAACGGAAGGTTGACAGGACCTAGATGTAAGGAGGGCGGAAGAAACTCCTTACGTCGCCAAAACTTGACACAAACGGTCTTACTGGGTGAGAAACGGAAGCCGGTTTCGATGCTCCACGAGTGGAGGCGATCGAGACATCCTTGAAGACGTCGTTCAAGAAGGCTGGCCCGTTGAGAGCTGTAGTAAATCGCAAAATCGTCCACAAAGAGGGAGCCCGAGACATCAGGAAGGAGACAATCCATAATTGGATTTATGGCGATGGCAAACAGTACAACACTCAGCACGGATCCCTGGGGTACCCCGTTTTCTTGGGAGAAAGTACGGGAGAGAGTAGTGTTCACCCGCACCCTAAAAGTGCGCTCTGCCATAAATTCGCGAAGAAAAAGGGGCAGCCGGCCTCGAAAGCCCCAAGAGAACAGTGTGCGGAGGATGCCTGTCCTCCAACAGGTATCGTATGCTCTCTCCAGATCGAAAAATATTGCTACCGTTTGGCGTTTCCGGAGAAAATTGTTCATGATATAAGTGGAGAGAGCAACAAGATGGTCAACTGCAGAACGATGCTTCCGAAATCCGCATTGGGCTGGTGTTAAAAGACTGCGGGATTCCAGCCACCAAGCTAAACGGTAATTCACCATACGCTCCAAAACCTTACAGACACTACTCGTGAGAGAAATGGGGCGATAGCTAGAGGGGAGATGTTTGTCCTTTCCAGGTTTCGGAACGGGAACGACAGCAGCTTCCCGCCACCGTCTGGGAAAGGTACTGTCGGTCCAAATTCGATTATAAAGGCGAAGGAGGTAACACAGACTATGGGTTGATAAATGCAGCAACATTTGGACATGGATACCATCCGGTCCTGGGGCGGAGGAGCGAGAAGAAGAGAGGGCATGTTGGAGTTCCCGCATGGAGAAAACAGTACTGTAGCTTTCGTGATTTTGAGAGGAGAAAGCAAGAAGTCGCACTTCCGCTGCACGTTTCTTCGGGAGAAACGCTGGCGGGTAATTTGAAGAGCTCGAAATCTCAGCAAAGTGCTGACCCAACGAGTTAGAAACTGCGACGGGGTCCACTAAGGTATCATGCGCGACAGTGAGCCCAGAGACCGGGGAGAAACTAGGCGCGCCTGAGAACCGTCGAAGCCGACTCCAAACTTCCGAGGAGGGAGTGAAGGTGTTAAATGAGCTAATAAAGAATTTCCAGCTTGCCTTCTTGCTATCGCGGATGACGCGACGGCATCGCGCACGGAGCTGCTTATAGCGGATACAGTTGGCCAAAGTAGGATGGCGACGGAAAATGCGAAGAGCACGTCGCCGCTCACGTATTGCGTCACGGCATGCCTCGTTCCACCAAGGAACTGGGGGCGCCGGGGCAATTCGGAGGTGCGTGGTATTGAACGTTCCGCAGCTGTAAGAATAACGTCGGTAATGTGTGTGACCTCATCGTCGACGCTGGGAAAGCGACGGTCATCGAATGTCGCTAGAGACGAAAAAAGTGTCCAATCGGCTTGGGCAAATTTCCAGCGTCGCGAGCGCATATATGGCAGTGGAGGCTGCAGTCTAAGGACACATGGAAAGTGGTCACTCGAGTGTGTATCATCAAGGGCGAACCATTCGAAGCGCCGAGCTAGCGGAACAGTACCGACCGCAAGGTCCAAATGAGATAAATTTGTCGTGGAGGCAGACAAAAATGTGGGGACCCCAGTGTTGAGGCAAACTAGATCCGCTTGGTGGAAGACGTCTAGCAATAGAGAGCCACGTGGACAAGGATGTGGAGATCCCCAAAGCGGGTGGTGGGCATTGAAGTCCCCAACCAGCAAATAGGGGGGTGGAAGCTGACCAAGAAGATGAAGGAGATCAGCTCGTGCCATTGGTGTGGATGATGGAATGTATACTGTACAAATAGAGAACGTGTATCCAGAAAGGGAAAGACGGACGGCGACAGCTTGGAAGGAACTGTTTAAGGGGATTGGGTGATAATGGAGAGTATCATGGAGAAGAATCATGAGTCCTCCATGGGCTGGAGTGCCTTCAAGAGAGGGGAGGTCATATCAGACGGACTGAAAATGAGGGAGAACAAAGCAGTCATGGGGACGCAGCTTTGTTTCCTGAAGACAGAAGATGACCGGCGAGTAGGATCGTAAGAGGACCGACAATTCATCCCGAGTGGCTCGAATGCCGCGGATATTCCAGTGGATAATGGACATAGGGTGAACAGAAAATGGAAGAATGTGACCAAGGGTGCTGTCAACTCAACGACAGCTCAGAGCTTGCGACCGACAGCACGGAATGGCATTCAGCCGAAGGCAGAAGATCCTGATCCATAGGTTGGTCAGGAGCAGCCCCTGCCACCAGCGATCGGCCGGTTGACCAGCCACCAGCAGTGCGCCTCAGCGACACAGAAGACGGCCGAGTGCGATTTCCGCCAGGTGGTGCTGTAGATGAGACACGCCTTGGCGGAGAAGGAGAGGAACTGGGTTTCTTTGTAGCCTTTTTGGAAGTATGATGTTTAGATGAAGGAGGAACCGATCGTTGTGAAGTTGCGGTAGGTAAAAACTCTTCACGAGTATGCTCTTTTTTCGAAGACTTGGCGTCTGACATTTGGGCTCGAGATTTAGCAGAACCCGACGAAGGGTGAGCCATAGAGTGGGCAGGCGAAAGTGGTGAGGTTGAACGGGCGATCTTTGCGCTGGCCGATCTGACGACCGTGGTACCAAAGGTGAGGTCGCAAGTCTGCGTGGCCGCCTCCTTTGTTGGCCGAGGAGAGGAGAAGCAAGGACAGTGCTGTATTTTCCTGTC